>NC_048569.1:83354339-83404339 GCF_013265735.2 Oncorhynchus mykiss
TCTCATAAAACACAGTACATGTCATTAATTTAAACACAGCACATCTCATAAAACACAGTACATCTCATAAAACACAGCACATCTCATAAAACACAGCACATCTCACAAAACACAGTACATGTCATTAATTTAAACACAGCACATCTCATAAAACACAGTACATGTCATTATTTTAAACACAGCACATCTCATAAAACACAGCACATCTCGTAAAACACAGTACATGTCATTAATTTAAACTCAGCACATCTCATAAAACACAGCACATCTCACAATACACAGTACATCTCATAAAACACATCACATCTCATAAAACACACCACATCTCATAAAACACAGTACACGTCATTAATTTAAAAACAGCACAACTCATAAAACACAGCACATCTCATAGTACACACTACATGTCATTAATTTAAACACAGCACATCTCATAAAACACATCACATCTCATAAAACAGTACATCTCATAAAAAACAGTACACGTCATTAATTTAAACACAGCACAACTCATAGAACACAGTACATCTCATAAAACACAGCACATGTCATTAATTTAAACACATCACATCTCATAAAACACATCACATCTCATAAAACACAGTACATGTCATTAATTTAAACACAGCACATCTCATAAAACACAGCACATCTCACAAAACACAGTACATCTCATAAAACACATCACATCTCATAAAACACAGCACATCTCACAAAACCAAGCACATCTTATAAAACACAGCACATCTCATAAAACACAGTACATGTCATTAATTTAAACACAGCACATCTCATAAAACACATCACATCTCATAAAACACAGTACATGTCATTAATTTAAACACAGCACATCTCATAAAACATATCACATCTCATAAAACACAGTACATGTCATTAATT
The DNA here is from genome assembly GCF_013265735.2 of Oncorhynchus mykiss. Classification (NCBI taxonomy): domain Eukaryota; kingdom Metazoa; phylum Chordata; class Actinopteri; order Salmoniformes; family Salmonidae; genus Oncorhynchus; species Oncorhynchus mykiss. Next base: position 83,355,240 of record NC_048569.1, read on the forward strand.
TAAACACAGCACATCTCATAAAACACAGTACATCTCATAAAACACAGCACATCTCATAAAACACAGCACATCTCACAAAACACAGTACATGTCATTAATTTAAACACAGCACATCTCATAAAACACAGCACATCTCACAATACACAGTACATCTCATAAAACACATCACATCTCATAAAACACACCACATCTCATAAAACACAGTACACGTCATTAATTTAAACACAGCACAACTCATAAAACACAGCACATCTCATAGTACACACTACATGTCATTAATTTAAACACAGCACATCTCATAAAACACATCACATCTCATAAAACAGTACATCTCATAAAAAACAGTACACGTCATTAATTTAAACACAGCACAACTCATAGAACACAGTACATCTCACAAAACACAGTACATCTCATGAAACACATCACATCTCATAAAACACACCACATCTCATAAAACACAGTACACGTCATTAATTTAAAAACAGCACAACTCATAAAACACAGCACATCTCATAGTACACACTACATGTCATTAATTTAAACACAGCACATCTCATAAAACACATCACATCTCATAAAACAGTACATCTCATAAAAAACAGTACACGTCATTAATTTAAACACAGCACAACTCATAGAACACAGTACATCTCATAAAACACAGTACATGTCATTATTTTAAACACAGCACATCTCATAAAACACAGCACATCTCACAAAATACAGTACATCTCATAAAACACATCACATCTCATAAAACACAGCACATCTCACAAACCAGGCACATCTCATAAAACACAGCATATCTCATAAAACACAGTATATGTCACAAAACACAGTACATCTCATAAAACACATCACATCTCATAAAACACAGCACATCTCATAAAACACAGTACATGTCATTAATTTAAACACAGCACATCTCATAAAACACAGCACATCTCACAAAACACAGTACATCTCATAAAACACATCAGATCTCATAAAACACAGTACATCTCACAAAACATAGCACATCTCATAAAACACAGCACATCTCACAAAACATAGCACATCTCATAAAACACAGCACATCTCATAAAACACAGTACATCTCACAAAACACAGTACATCTCATAAAACAGTACATCTCATAAAAAAACAGTACACGTCATTCATTTAAACACAGCACAACTCATAGAACACAGTACATCTCATAAAACACAGTACATGTCATTATTTTAAACACAGCACATCTCATAAAACACAGCACATCTCGTAAAACACAGTACATGTCATTAATTTAAACTCAGCACATCTCATAAAACACAGCACATCTCACAATACACAGTACATCTCATAAAACACATCACATCTCATAAAACACAGCACATCTCATAAAACACAGTACATGTCATTAATTTAAACACAGCACATCTCATAAAACACAGCACATCTCATAAAACACAGTACATGTCATTAATTTAAACACAGCACATCTCATAAAACACAGCACATCTCACAAAACACAGTACATCTCATAAAACACATCACATCTCATAAAACACAGCACATCTCACAAAACCAAGCACATCTTATAAAACACAGCACATCTCATAAAACACAGTACATGTCATTAATTTAAACACAGCACATCTCATAAAACACATCACATCTCATAAAATACAGTACATGTCATTAATTTAAACACAGCACATCTCATAAAACATATCACATCTCATAAAACACAGTACATGTCATTAATTTAAACACAGCACATCTCATAAAACACAGTACATCTCATAAAACACAGCACATCTCATAAAACACAGCACATCTCACAAAACACAGTACATGTCATTAATTTAAACACAGCACATCTCATAAAACACAGTACATGTCATTATTTTAAACACAGCACAGCACATCTCATAAAACACAGCACATCTCGTAAAACACAGTACATGTCATTAATTTAAACTCAGCACATCTCATAAAACACAGCACATCTCACAATACACAGTACATCTCATAAAACACATCACATCTCATAAAACACACCACATCTCATAAAACACAGTACACGTCATTAATTTAAAAACAGCACAACTCATAAAACACAGCACATCTCATAGTACACACTACATGTCATTAATTTAAACACAGCACATCTCATAAAACACATCACATCTCATAAAACAGTACATCTCATAAAAAACAGTACACGTCATTAATTTAAACACAGCACAACTCATAGAACACAGTACATCTCATAAAACACAGTACATGTCATTATTTTAAACACAGCACATCTCATAAAACACAGCACATCTCACAAAATACAGTACATCTCATAAAACACATCACATCTCATAAAACACAGCACATCTCATAAAACACAGTACATGTCATTAATTTAAACACAGCACATCTCATAAAACACATCACATCTCATAAAACACAGTACATGTCATTAATTTAAACACAGCACATCTCATAAAACACAGCACATCTCACAAAACACAGTACATCTCATAAAACACATCACATCTCATAAAACACAGCACATCTCACAAAACCAAGCACATCTTATAAAACACAGCACATCTCATAAAACACAGTACATGTCATTAATTTAAACACAGCACATCTCATAAAACACATCACATCTCATAAAACACAGTACATGTCATTAATTTAAACACAGCACATCTCATAAAACATATCACATCTCATAAAACACAGTACATGTCATTAATTTAAACACAGCACATCTCATAAAACACAGTACATCTCATAAAACACAGCACATCTCATAAAACACAGCACATCTCACAAAACACAGTACATGTCATTAATTTAAACACAGCACATCTCATAAAACACAGTACATGTCATTATTTTAAACACAGCACATCTCATAAAACACAGCACATCTCGTAAAACACAGTACATGTCATTAATTTAAACTCAGCACATCTCATAAAACACAGCACATCTCACAATACACAGTACATCTCATAAAACACATCACATCTCATAAAACACACCACATCTCATAAAACACAGTACACGTCATTAATTTAAAAACAGCACAACTCATAAAACACAGCACATCTCATAGTACACACTACATGTCATTAATTTAAACACAGCACATCTCATAAAACACATCACATCTCATAAAACAGTACATCTCATAAAAAACAGTACACGTCATTAATTTAAACACAGCACAACTCATAGAACACAGTACATCTCATAAAACACAGCACATGTCATTAATTTAAACACATCACATCTCATAAAACACATCACATCTCATAAAACACAGTACATGTCATTAATTTAAACACAGCACATCTCATAAAACACAGCACATCTCACAAAACACAGTACATCTCATAAAACACATCACATCTCATAAAACACAGCACATCTCACAAAACCAAGCACATCTTATAAAACACAGCACATCTCATAAAACACAGTACATGTCATTAATTTAAACACAGCACATCTCATAAAACACATCACATCTCATAAAACACAGTACATGTCATTAATTTAAACACAGCACATCTCATAAAACATATCACATCTCATAAAACACAGTACATGTCATTAATTTAAACACAGCACATCTCATAAAACACAGTACATCTCATAAAACACAGCACATCTCATAAAACACAGCACATCTCACAAAACACAGTACATGTCATTAATTTAAACACAGCACATCTCATAAAACACAGTACATGTCATTATTTTAAACACAGCAGCACATCTCATAAAACACAGCACATCTCGTAAAACACAGTACATGTCATTAATTTAAACTCAGCACATCTCATAAAACACAGCACATCTCACAATACACAGTACATCTCATAAAACACATCACATCTCATAAAACACACCACATCTCATAAAACACAGTACACGTCATTAATTTAAAAACAGCACAACTCATAAAACACAGCACATCTCATAGTACACACTACATGTCATTAATTTAAACACAGCACATCTCATAAAACACATCACATCTCATAAAACAGTACATCTCATAAAAAACAGTACACGTCATTAATTTAAACACAGCACAACTCATAGAACACAGTACATCTCATAAAACACAGTACATGTCATTATTTTAAACACAGCACATCTCATAAAACACAGCACATCTCACAAAATACAGTACATCTCATAAAACACATCACATCTCATAAAACACAGCACATCTCATAAAACACAGTACATGTCATTAATTTAAACACAGCACATCTCATAAAACACATCACATCTCATAAAACACAGTACATGTCATTAATTTAAACACAGCACATCTCATAAAACACAGCACATCTCACAAAACACAGTACATCTCATAAAACACATCACATCTCATAAAACACAGCACATCTCACAAAACCAAGCACATCTTATAAAACACAGCACATCTCATAAAACACAGTACATGTCATTAATTTAAACACAGCACATCTCATAAAACACATCACATCTCATAAAACACAGTACATGTCATTAATTTAAACACAGCACATCTCATAAAACATATCACATCTCATAAAACACAGTACATGTCATTAATTTAAACACAGCACATCTCATAAAACACAGTACATCTCATAAAACACAGCACATCTCATAAAACACAGCACATCTCACAAAACACAGTACATGTCATTAATTTAAACACAGCACATCTCATAAAACACAGTACATGTCATTATTTTAAACACAGCACATCTCATAAAACACAGCACATCTCGTAAAACACAGTACATGTCATTAATTTAAACTCAGCACATCTCATAAAACACAGCACATCTCACAATACACAGTACATCTCATAAAACACATCACATCTCATAAAACACACCACATCTCATAAAACACAGTACACGTCATTAATTTAAAAACAGCACAACTCATAAAACACAGCACATCTCATAGTACACACTACATGTCATTAATTTAAACACAGCACATCTCATAAAACACATCACATCTCATAAAACAGTACATCTCATAAAAAACAGTACACGTCATTAATTTAAACACAGCACAACTCATAGAACACAGTACATCTCATAAAACACAGCACATGTCATTAATTTAAACACATCACATCTCATAAAACACATCACATCTCATAAAACACAGTACATGTCATTAATTTAAACACAGCACATCTCATAAAACACAGCACATCTCACAAAACACTGTACATCTCATAAAACACATCACATCTCATAAAACACAGCACATCTCACAAAACCAAGCACATCTTATAAAACACAGCACATCTCATAAAAAACAGTACACGTCATTAATTTAAACACAGCACAACTCATAGAACACAGTACATCTCATAAAACACAGCACATGTCATTAATTTAAACACATCACATCTCATAAAACACATCACATCTCATAAAACACAGTACATGTCATTAATTTAAACACAGCACATCTCATAAAACACAGCACATCTCACAAAACACAGTACATCTCATAAAACACATCACATCTCATAAAACACAGCACATCTCACAAAACCAAGCACATCTTATAAAACACAGCACATCTCATAAAACACAGTACATGTCATTAATTTAAACACAGCACATCTCATAAAACACAGTACATCTCATAAAACACAGCACATCTCATAAAACACAGCACATCTCACAAAACACAGTACATGTCATTAATTTAAACACAGCACATCTCATAAAACACAGTACATGTCATTATTTTAAACACAGCACATCTCATAAAACACAGCACATCTCGTAAAACACAGTACATGTCATTAATTTAAACTCAGCACATCTCATAAAACACAGCACATCTCACAATACACAGTACATCTCATAAAACACATCACATCTCATAAAACACACCACATCTCATAAAACACAGTACACGTCATTAATTTAAAAACAGCACAACTCATAAAACACAGCACATCTCATAGTACACACTACATGTCATTAATTTAAACACAGCACATCTCATAAAACACATCACATCTCATAAAACAGTACATCTCATAAAAAACAGTACACGTCATTAATTTAAACACAGCACAACTCATAGAACACAGTACATCTCATAAAACACAGTACATGTCATTATTTTAAACACAGCACATCTCATAAAACACAGCACATCTCACAAAATACAGTACATCTCATAAAACACATCACATCTCATAAAACACAGCACATCTCACAAACCAGGCACATCTCATAAAACACAGCATATCTCATAAAACACAGTATATGTCACAAAACACAGTACATCTCATAAAACACATCACATCTCATAAAACACAGCACATCTCATAAAACACAGTACATGTCATTAATTTAAACACAGCACATCTCATAAAACACAGCACATCTCACAAAACACAGTACATCTCATAAAACACATCAGATCTCATAAAACACAGTACATCTCACAAAACATAGCACATCTCATAAAACACAGCACATCTCACAAAACATAGCACATCTCATAAAACACAGCACATCTCATAAAACACAGTACATCTCACAAAACACAGTACATCTCATAAAACAGTACATCTCATAAAAAAACAGTACACGTCATTCATTTAAACACAGCACAACTCATAGAACACAGTACATCTCATAAAACACAGTACATGTCATTATTTTAAACACAGCACATCTCATAAAACACAGCACATCTCGTAAAACACAGTACATGTCATTAATTTAAACTCAGCACATCTCATAAAACACAGCACATCTCACAATACACAGTACATCTCATAAAACACATCACATCTCATAAAACACAGCACATCTCATAAAACACAGTACATGTCATTAATTTAAACACAGCACATCTCATAAAACACAGCACATCTCATAAAACACAGTACATGTCATTAATTTAAACACAGCACATCTCATAAAACACAGCACATCTCACAAAACACAGTACATCTCATAAAACACATCACATCTCATAAAACACAGCACATCTCACAAAACCAAGCACATCTTATAAAACACAGCACATCTCATAAAACACAGTACATGTCATTAATTTAAACACAGCACATCTCATAAAACACATCACATCTCATAAAATACAGTACATGTCATTAATTTAAACACAGCACATCTCATAAAACATATCACATCTCATAAAACACAGTACATGTCATTAATTTAAACACAGCACATCTCATAAAACACAGTACATCTCATAAAACACAGCACATCTCATAAAACACAGCACATCTCACAAAACACAGTACATGTCATTAATTTAAACACAGCACATCTCATAAAACACAGTACATGTCATTATTTTAAACACAGCACAGCACATCTCATAAAACACAGCACATCTCGTAAAACACAGTACATGTCATTAATTTAAACTCAGCACATCTCATAAAACACAGCACATCTCACAATACACAGTACATCTCATAAAACACATCACATCTCATAAAACACACCACATCTCATAAAACACAGTACACGTCATTAATTTAAAAACAGCACAACTCATAAAACACAGCACATCTCATAGTACACACTACATGTCATTAATTTAAACACAGCACATCTCATAAAACACATCACATCTCATAAAACAGTACATCTCATAAAAAACAGTACACGTCATTAATTTAAACACAGCACAACTCATAGAACACAGTACATCTCATAAAACACAGTACATGTCATTATTTTAAACACAGCACATCTCATAAAACACAGCACATCTCACAAAATACAGTACATCTCATAAAACACATCACATCTCATAAAACACAGCACATCTCATAAAACACAGTACATGTCATTAATTTAAACACAGCACATCTCATAAAACACAGCACATCTCACAAAACACAGTACATGTCATTAATTTAAACACAGCACATCTCATAAAACACAGCACATCTCATAAAACACAGTACATGTCATTAATTTAAACACAGCACATCTCATAAAACACAGCACATCTCACAAAACACAGTACATCTCATAAAACACATCACATCTCATAAAACACAGCACATCTCACAAACCAGGCACATCTCATAAAACACAGCATATCTCATAAAACACAGTATATGTCACAAAACACAGTACATCTCATAAAACACATCACATCTCATAAAACACAGCACATCTCATAAAACACAGCACATCTCACAAAACACAGTACATCTCATAAAACACATCAGATCTCATAAACACAGTACATCTCACAAAACATAGCACATCTCATAAAACACAGCACATCTCACAAAACATAGCACATCTCATAAAACACAGCACATCTCATAAAACACAGTACATCTCACAAAACACAGTACATCTCATAAAACAGTACATCTCATAAAAAAACAGTACACGTCATTCATTTAAACACAGCACAACTCATAGAACACAGTACATCTCATAAAACACAGTACATGTCATTATTTTAAACACAGCACATCTCATAAAACACAGCACATCTCGTAAAACACAGTACATGTCATTAATTTAAACTCAGCACATCTCATAAAACACAGCACATCTCACAATACACAGTACATCTCATAAAACACATCACATCTCATAAAACACAGCACATCTCATAAAACACAGTACATGTCATTAATTTAAACACAGCACATCTCATAAAACACAGCACATCTCATAAAACACAGTACATGTCATTAATTTAAACACAGCACATCTCATAAAACACAGCACATCTCACAAAACACAGTACATCTCATAAAACACATCACATCTCATAAAACACAGCACATCTCACAAAACCAAGCACATCTTATAAAACACAGCACATCTCATAAAACACAGTACATGTCATTAATTTAAACACAGCACATCTCATAAAACACATCACATCTCATAAAATACAGTACATGTCATTAATTTAAACACAGCACATCTCATAAAACATATCACATCTCATAAAACACAGTACATGTCATTAATTTAAACACAGCACATCTCATAAAACACAGTACATCTCATAAAACACAGCACATCTCATAAAACACAGCACATCTCACAAAACACAGTACATGTCATTAATTTAAACACAGCACATCTCATAAAACACAGTACATGTCATTATTTTAAACACAGCACAGCACATCTCATAAAACACAGCACATCTCGTAAAACACAGTACATGTCATTAATTTAAACTCAGCACATCTCATAAAACACAGCACATCTCACAATACACAGTACATCTCATAAAACACATCACATCTCATAAAACACACCACATCTCATAAAACACAGTACACGTCATTAATTTAAAAACAGCACAACTCATAAAACACAGCACATCTCATAGTACACACTACATGTCATTAATTTAAACACAGCACATCTCATAAAACACATCACATCTCATAAAACAGTACATCTCATAAAAAACAGTACACGTCATTAATTTAAACACAGCACAACTCATAGAACACAGTACATCTCATAAAACACAGTACATGTCATTATTTTAAACACAGCACATCTCATAAAACACAGCACATCTCACAAAATACTGTACATCTCATAAAACACATCACATCTCATAAAACACAGCACATCTCATAAAACACAGTACATGTCATTAATTTAAACACAGCACATCTCATAAAACACAGCACATCTCACAAAACACAGTACATGTCATTAATTTAAACACAGCACATCTCATAAAACACAGCACATCTCATAAAACACAGTACATGTCATTAATTTAAACACAGCACATCTCATAAAACACAGCACATCTCACAAAACACAGTACATCTCATAAAACACATCACATCTCATAAAACACAGCACATCTCATAAAACACAGTACATGTCATTAATTTAAACACAGCACATCTCATAAAACACAGCACATCTCATAAAACACAGTACATGTCATTAATTTAAACACAGCACATCTCATAAAACACAGCACATCTCACAAAACACAGTACATCTCATAAAACACATCACATCTCATAAAACACAGCACATCTCACAAAACCAAGCACATCTTATAAAACACAGCACATCTCATAAAACACAGTACATGTCATTAATTTAAACACAGCACATCTCATAAAACACATCACATCTCATAAAATACAGTACATGTCATTAATTTAAACACAGCACATCTCATAAAACATATCACATCTCATAAAACACAGTACATGTCATTAATTTAAACACAGCACATCTCATAAAACACAGTACATCTCATAAAACACAGCACATCTCATAAAACACAGCACATCTCACAAAACACAGTACATGTCATTAATTTAAACACAGCACATCTCATAAAACACAGTACATGTCATTATTTTAAACACAGCACAGCACATCTCATAAAACACAGCACATCTCGTAAAACACAGTACATGTCATTAATTTAAACTCAGCACATCTCATAAAACACAGCACATCTCACAATACACAGTACATCTCATAAAACACATCACATCTCATAAAACACACCACATCTCATAAAACACAGTACACGTCATTAATTTAAAAACAGCACAACTCATAAAACACAGCACATCTCATAGTACACACTACATGTCATTAATTTAAACACAGCACATCTCATAAAACACATCACATCTCATAAAACAGTACATCTCATAAAAAACAGTACACGTCATTAATTTAAACACAGCACAACTCATAGAACACAGTACATCTCATAAAACACAGTACATGTCATTATTTTAAACACAGCACATCTCATAAAACACAGCACATCTCACAAAATACAGTACATCTCATAAAACACATCACATCTCATAAAACACAGCACATCTCATAAAACACAGTACATGTCATTAATTTAAACACAGCACATCTCATAAAACATATCACATCTCATAAAACACAGTACATGTCATTAATTTAAACACAGCACATCTCATAAAACACAGTACATCTCATAAAACACAGCACATCTCATAAAACACAGCACATCTCACAAAACACAGTACATGTCATTAATTTAAACACAGCACATCTCATAAAACACAGTACATGTCATTATTTTAAACACAGCACAGCACATCTCATAAAACACAGCACATCTCGTAAAACACAGTACATGTCATTAATTTAAACTCAGCACATCTCATAAAACACAGCACATCTCACAATACACAGTACATCTCATAAAACACATCACATCTCATAAAACACACCACATCTCATAAAACACAGTACACGTCATTAATTTAAAAACAGCACAACTCATAAAACACAGCACATCTCATAGTACACACTACATGTCATTAATTTAAACACAGCACATCTCATAAAACACATCACATCTCATAAAACAGTACATCTCATAAAAAACAGTACACGTCATTAATTTAAACACAGCACAACTCATAGAACACAGTACATCTCATAAAACACAGTACATGTCATTATTTTAAACACAGCACATCTCATAAAACACAGCACATCTCACAAAATACAGTACATCTCATAAAACACATCACATCTCATAAAACACAGCACATCTCATAAAACACAGTACATGTCATTAATTTAAACACAGCACATCTCATAAAACACAGCACATCTCACAAAACACAGTACATGTCATTAATTTAAACACAGCACATCTCATAAAACACAGCACATCTCATAAAACACAGTACATGTCATTAATTTAAACACAGCACATCTCATAAAACACAGCACATCTCACAAAACACAGTACATCTCATAAAACACATCACATCTCATAAAACACAGCACATCTCATAAAACACAGTACATGTCATTAATTTAAACACAGCACATCTCATAAAACACAGCACATCTCATAAAACACAGTACATGTCATTAATTTAAACACAGCACATCTCATAAAACACAGCACATCTCACAAAACACAGTACATCTCATAAAACACATCACATCTCATAAAACACAGCACATCTCACAAAACCAAGCACATCTTATAAAACACAGCACATCTCATAAAACACAGTACATGTCATTAATTTAAACACAGCACATCTCATAAAACACATCACATATCATAAAATACAGTACATGTCATTAATTTAAACACAGCACATCTCATAAAACATATCACATCTCATAAAACACAGTACATGTCATTAATTTAAACACAGCACATCTCATAAAACACAGTACATCTCATAAAACACAGCACATCTCATAAAACACAGCACATCTCACAAAACACAGTACATGTCATTAATTTAAACACAGCACATCTCATAAAACACAGTACATGTCATTATTTTAAACACAGCACAGCACATCTCATAAAACACAGCACATCTCGTAAAACACAGTACATGTCATTAATTTAAACTCAGCACATCTCATAAAACACAGCACATCTCACAATACACAGTACATCTCATAAAACACATCACATCTCATAAAACACACCACATCTCATAAAACACAGTACACGTCATTAATTTAAAAACAGCACAACTCATAAAACACAGCACATCTCATAGTACACACTACATGTCATTAATTTAAACACAGCACATCTCATAAAACACATCACATCTCATAAAACAGTACATCTCATAAAAAACAGTACACGTCATTAATTTAAACACAGCACAACTCATAGAACACAGTACATCTCACAAAACACAGTACATCTCATAAAACACATTACATCTCATAAAACACAGCACATCTCACAAACCAGGCACATCTCATAAAACACAGCACATCTCATAAAACACAGTACATGTCACAAAACACAGTACATCTCATAAAACACATCACATCTCATAAAACACAGCACATCTCATAAAACACAGTACATGTCATTAATTTAAACACAGCACATCTCATAAAACACAGCACATCTCACAAAACACAGTACATCTCATAAAACACATTACATCTCATAAAACACAGCACATCTCACAAACCAGGCACATCTCATAAAACACAGCACATCTCATAAAACACAGTACATGTCACAAAACACAGTACATCTCATAAAACACATCACATCTCATAAAACACAGCACATCTCATAAAACACAGTACATGTCATTAATTTAAACACAGCACATCTCATAAAACACAGTACATGTCATTATTTTAAACACAGCACATCTCATAAAACACAGTACATCTCATAAAACACATCACATCTCATAAAACACAGCACATCTCACAAAACACAGTACATGTCATCAATTTAAACACAGCACATCTCATAAAAAACAGTACATGTCATTAATTTAAACACAGCACATCTCATAAGACCCAGCACATCTCATAAAACACAGTACATGTCATTAATTTAAACACAGCACATCTCATAAAACACAGCACATCTCATAAAACACAGTACATGTCATTCATTTAAACACAGCACATCTCATAAAACACATCACATCTCATAAAACAGTACATCTCATAAAAAAACAGTACACGTCATTAATTTAAACACAGCACAACTCATAGAACACAGTACATCTCATAAAACACAGTACATGTCATTATTTTAAACACAGCACATCTCATAAAACACAGCACATCTCGTAAAACACAGTATATGTCATTAATTTAAACACAGCACATCTCATAAAACACAGCACATCTCACAAAACACAGTACATCTCATAAAACACATCACATCTCATAAAACACAGCACATCTCATAAAACACAGTACATGTCATTAATTTAAACACAGCACATCTCATAAAACACAGCACATCTCACAAAACACAGTACATCTCATAAAACACATCACATCTCATAAAACACAGCACATCTCACAAAACCAAGCACATCTTATAAAACACAGCACATCTCATAAAACACAGTACATGTCATTAATTTAAACACAGCACATCTCATAAAACACAGCACATCTCATAAAACACAGTACATGTCATTAATTTAAACACAGCACATCTCATAAAACACAGCACATCTCATAAAACACAGTACATGTCATTCATTTAAACACAGCACATCTCATAAAACACATCACATCTCATAAAACAGTACATCTCATAAAAAACAGTACACGTCATTAATTTAAACACAGCACAACTCATAGAACACAGTACATCTCATAAAACACAGTACATGTCATTATTTTAAACACAGCACATCTCATAAAACACAGCACATCTCGTAAAACACAGTATATGTCATTAATTTAAACACAGCACATCTCATAAAACACAGCACATCTCACAAAACACAGCACATCTCATAAAACACATCACATCTCATAAAACACAGCACATCTCATAAAACACAGTACATGTCATTAATTTAAACACAGCACATCTCATATAACACATCACATCTCATAAAATACAGTACATGTCATTAATTTAAACACAGCACATCTCATAAAACATATCACATCTCATAAAACACAGTACATGTCATTAATTTAAACACAGCACATCTCATAAAACACAGTACATCTCATAAAACACAGCACATCTCATAAAACACAGCACATCTCACAAAACACAGTACATGTCATTAATTTAAACACAGCACATCTCATAAAACACAGTACATGTCATTATTTTAAACACAGCACAGCACATCTCATAAAACACAGCACATCTCGTAAAACACAGTACATGTCATTAATTTAAACTCAGCACATCTCATAAAACACAGCACATCTCACAATACACAGTACATCTCATAAAACACATCACATCTCATAAAACACACCACATCTCATAAAACACAGTACACGTCATTAATTTAAAAACAGCACAACTCATAAAACACAGCACATCTCATAGTACACACTACATGTCATTAATTTAAACACAGCACATCTCATAAAACACATCACATCTCATAAAACAGTACATCTCATAAAAAACAGTACACGTCATTAATTTAAACACAGCACAACTCATAGAACACAGTACATCTCATAAAACACAGTACATGTCATTATTTTAAACACAGCACATCTCATAAAACACAGCACATCTCACAAAATACAGTACATCTCATAAAACACATCACATCTCATAAAACACAGCACATCTCATAAAACACAGTACATGTCATTAATTTAAACACAGCACATCTCATAAAACACAGCACATCTCACAAAACACAGTACATCTCATAAAACACATTACATCTCATAAAACACAGCACATCTCACAAACCAGGCACATCTCATAAAACACAGCACATCTCATAAAACACAGTACATGTCAAAAAACACAGTACATCTCATAAAACACATCACATCTCATAAAACACAGCACATCTCATAAAACACAGTACATGTCATTAATTTAAACACAGCACATCTCATAAAACACATCACATCTCATAAAACACAGTACATGTCATTAATTTAAACACAGCACATCTCATAAAACACAGTACATCTCATAAAACACAGCACATCTCACAAAACACAGTACATGTCATCAATTTAAACACAGCACATCTCATAAAAAACAGTACATGTCATTAATTTAAACACAGCACATCTCATAAGACCCAGCACATCTCATAAAACACAGTACATGTCATTAATTTAAACACAGCACATCTCATAAAACACAGCACATCTCATAAAACACAGTACATGTCATTCATTTAAACACAGCACATCTCATAAAACACATCACATCTCATAAAACAGTACATCTCATAAAAAAACAGTACACGTCATTAATTTAAACACAGCACAACTCATAGAACACAGTACATCTCATAAAACACAGTACATGTCATTATTTTAAACACAGCACATCTCATAAAACACAGCACATCTCGTAAAACACAGTATATGTCATTAATTTAAACACAGCACATCTCATAAAACACAGCACATCTCACAAAACACAGTACATCTCATAAAACACATCACATCTCATAAAACACAGCACATCTCACAAAACCAAGCACATCTTATAAAACACAGCACATCTCATAAAACACAGTACATGTCATTAATTTAAACACAGCACATCTCATAAAACACAGCACATCTCATAAAACACAGTACATGTCATTAATTTAAACACAGCACATCTCATAAAACACAGCACATCTCATAAAACACAGTACATGTCATTCATTTAAACACAGCACATCTCATAAAACACATCACATCTCATAAAACAGTACATCTCATAAAAAACAGTACACGTCATTAATTTAAACACAGCACAACTCATAGAACACAGTACATCTCATAAAACACAGTACATGTCATTATTTTAAACACAGCACATCTCATAAAACACAGCACATCTCGTAAAACACAGTATATGTCATTAATTTAAACACAGCACATCTCATAAAACACAGCACATCTCACAAAACACAGTACATCTCATAAAACACATCACATCTCATAAAACACAGCACATCTCATAAAACACAGTACATGTCATTAATTTAAACACAGCACATCTCATAAAACACAGCACATCTCACAAAACACAGTACATCTCATAAAACACATCACATCTCATAAAACACAGCACATCTCATAAAACACAGTACATGTCATTAATTTAAACACAGCACATCTCATAAAACACAGCACATCTCATAAAACACAGTACATGTCATTAATTTAAACACAGCACATCTCATAAAACACAGCACATCTCACAAAACACAGTACATCTCATAAAACACATCACATCTCATAAAACACAGCACATCTCACAAAACCAAGCACATCTTATAAAACAGAGCACATCTCATAAAACACAGTACATGTCATTAATTTAAACACAGCACATCTCATAAAACACATCACATCTCATAAAATACAGTACATGTCATTAATTTAAACACAGCACATCTCATAAAACATATCACATCTCATAAAACACAGTACATGTCATTAATTTAAACACAGCACATCTCATAAAACACAGTACATCTCATAAAACACAGCACATCTCATAAAACACAGCACATCTCACAAAACACAGTACATGTCATTAATTTAAACACAGCACATCTCATAAAACACAGTACATGTCATTATTTTAAACACAGCACAGCACATCTCATAAAACACAGCACATCTCGTAAAACACAGTACATGTCATTAATTTAAACTCAGCACATCTCATAAAACACAGCACATCTCACAATACACAGTACATCTCATAAAACACATCACATCTCATAAAACACACCACATCTCATAAAACACAGTACACGTCATTAATTTAAAAACAGCACAACTCATAAAACACAGCACATCTCATAGTACACACTACATGTCATTAATTTAAACACAGCACATCTCATAAAACACATCACATCTCATAAAACAGTACATCTCATAAAAAACAGTACACGTCATTAATTTAAACACATGCACAACTCATAGAACACAGTACATCTCATAAAACACAGTACATGTCATTATTTTAAACACAGCACATCTCATAAAACACAGCACATCTCACAAAATACAGTACATCTCATAAAACAC
Organism: Oncorhynchus mykiss; assembly: GCF_013265735.2. Lineage (NCBI taxonomy): Eukaryota > Metazoa > Chordata > Actinopteri > Salmoniformes > Salmonidae > Oncorhynchus > Oncorhynchus mykiss. Next base: position 83,372,810 of record NC_048569.1, read on the forward strand.
ATCACATCTCATAAAACACAGCACATCTCATAAAACACAGTACATGTCATTAATTTAAACACAGCACATCTCATAAAACACAGCACATCTCACAAAACACAGTACATCTCATAAAACACAGCACATCTCATAAAACACAGTACATGTCACAAAACACAGTACATCTCATAAAACACATCACATCTCATAAAACACAGCACATCTCATAAAACACAGTACATGTCATTAATTTAAACACAGCACATCTCATAAAACACAGCACATCTCACAAAACACAGTACATGTCATCAATTTAAACACAGCACATCTCATAAAAAACAGTACATGTCATTATTTTAAACACAGCACATCTCATAAAACACAGCACATCTCGTAAAACACAGTACATGTCATTAATTTTAACTCAGCACATCTCATAAAACACAGCACATCTCACAATACACAGTACATCTCATAAAACACATCACATCTCATAAAACACAGCACATCTCATAAAACACAGTACATGTCATTAATTTAAACACAGCACATCTCATAAAACACAGCACATCTCATAAAACACAGTACATGTCATTAATTTAAACACAGCACATCTCATAAAACACAGCACATCTCACAAAACACAGTACATGTCATCAATTTAAACACAGCACATCTCATAAAAAACAGTACATGTCATTATTTTAAACACAGCACATCTCATAAAACACAGCACATCTCGTAAAACACAGTACATGTCATTAATTTTAACTCAGCACATCTCATAAAACACAGCACATCTCACAATACACAGTACATCTCATAAAACACATCACATCTCATAAAACACAGCACATCTCATAAAACACAGTACATGTCATTAATTTAAACACAGCACATCTCATAAAACACATCACATCTCATAAAACAGTACATCTCATAAAAAACAGTACACGTCATTAATTTAAACACAGCACAACTCATAGAACACAGTACATCTCATAAAACACAGCACATGTCATTAATTTAAACACAGCACATCTCATAAAACACATCACATCTCATAAAACACAGTACATGTCATTAATTTAAACACAGCACATCTCATAAAACACAGTACATCTCATAAAACACATCACATCTCATAAAACACAGCACATCTCACAAAACACAGTACATGTCATCAATTTAAACACAGCACATCTCATAAAAAACAGTACATGTCATTAATTTAAACACAGCACATCTCATAAGACCCAGCACATCTCATAAAACACAGTACATGTCATTAATTTAAACACAGCACATCTCATAAAACACAGCACATCTCATAAAACACAGTACATGTCATTCATTTAAAAACAGCACATCTCATAAAACACATCACATCTCATAAAACAGTACATCTCATAAAAAACAGTACACGTCATTAATTTAAACACAGCACAACTCATAGAACACAGTACATCTCATAAAACACAGTACATGTCATTATTTTAAACACAGCACATCTCATAAAACACAGCACATCTCGTAAAACACAGTATATGTCATTAATTTAAACACAGCACATCTCATAAAACACAGCACATCTCACAAAACACAGTACATCTCATAAAACACATCACATCTCATAAAACACAGCACATCTCATAAAACACAGTACATGTCATTAATTTAAACACAGCACATCTCATAAAACACAGCACATCTCACAAAACACAGTACATCTCATAAAACACATCACATCTCATAAAACACAGCACATCTCACAAAACCAAGCACATCTTATAAAACACAGCACATCTCATAAAACACAGTACATGTCATTAATTTAAACACAGCACATCTCATAAAACACAGCACATCTCATAAAACACAGTACATGTCATTAATTTAAACACAGCACATCTCATAAAACACAGCACATCTCATAAAACACAGTACATGTCATTCATTTAAACACAGCACATCTCATAAAACACATCACATCTCATAAAACAGTACATCTCATAAAAAACAGTACACGTCATTAATTTAAACACAGCACAACTCATAGAACACAGTACATCTCATAAAACACAGTACATGTCATTATTTTAAACACAGCACATCTCATAAAACACAGCACATCTCGTAAAACACAGTATATGTCATTAATTTAAACACAGCACATCTCATAAAACACAGCACATCTCACATAACACAATACATCTCATAAAACACATCACATCTCACAAAACACAGCACATCTCATAAAACATGTCACATCTCATAAAACACAGTACATGTCATTAATTTAAACACAGCACATCTCATAAAACACAGTACATCTCATAAAACACAGCACATCTCATAAAACACAGCACATCTCACAAAACACAGTACATGTCATTAATTTAAACACAGCACATCTCATAAAACACAGTACATGTCATTATTTTAAACACAGCACATCTCATAAAACACAGCACATCTCGTAAAACACAGTACATGTCATTAATTTAAACTCAGCACATCTCATAAAACACAGCACATCTCACAATACACAGTACATCTCATAAAACACATCACATCTCATAAAACACACCACATCTCATAAAACACAGTACATGTCATTCATTTAAACACAGCACATCTCATAAAACACATCACATCTCATAAAACAGTACATCTCATAAAAAACAGTACACGTCATTAATTTAAACACAGCACAACTCATAGAACACAGTACATCTCATAAAACACAGTACATGTCATTATTTTAAACACAGCACATCTCATAAAACACAGCACATCTCGTAAAACACAGTATATGTCATTAATTTAAACACAGCACATCTCATAAAACACAGCACATCTCACATAACACAATACATCTCATAAAACACATCACATCTCACAAAACACAGCACATCTCATAAAACATGTCACATCTCATAAAACACAGTACATGTCATTAATTTAAACACAGCACATCTCATAAAACACAGTACATCTCATAAAACACAGCACATCTCATAAAACACAGCACATCTCACAAAACACAGTACATGTCATTAATTTAAACACAGCACATCTCATAAAACACAGTACATGTCATTATTTTAAACACAGCACATCTCATAAAACACAGCACATCTCGTAAAACACAGTACATGTCATTAATTTAAACTCAGCACATCTCATAAAACACAGCACATCTCACAATACACAGTACATCTCATAAAACACATCACATCTCATAAAACACACCACATCTCATAAAACACAGTACACGTCATTAATTTAAAAACAGCACAACTCATAAAACACAGCACATCTCATAGTACACACTACATGTCATTAATTTAAACACAGCACATCTCATAAAACACATCACATCTCATAAAACAGTACATCTCAGTAAAAAACAGTACACGTCATTAATTTAAACACAGCACAACTCATAGAACACAGTACATCTCATAAAACACAGTACATGTCATTAATTTAAACACAGCACATCTCATAAAACACATCACATCTCATAAAACACAGTACATGTCATTAATTTAAACACAGCACATCTCATAAAACATATCACATCTCATAAAACACAGTACATGTCATTAATTTAAACACAGCACATCTCATAAAACACAGTACATCTCATAAAACACAGCACATCTCATAAAACACATCACATCTCATAAAACACAGTACATGTCATTAATTTAAACACAGCACATCTCATAAAACATATCACATCTCATAAAACACAGTACATGTCATTAATTTAAACACAGCACATCTCATAAAACACAGTACATCTCATAAAACACAGCACATCTCATAAAACACAGCACATCTCACAAAACACAGTACATGTCATTAATTTAAACACAGCACATCTCATAAAACACAGTACATGTCATTATTTTAAACACAGCACATCTCATAAAACACAGCACATCTCGTAAAACACAGTACATGTCATTAATTTAAACTCAGCACATCTCATAAAACACAGCACATCTCACAATACACAGTACATCTCATAAAACACATCACATCTCATAAAACACACCACATCTCATAAAACACAGTACACATCATTAATTTAAAAACAGCACAACTCATAAAACACAGCACATCTCATAGTACACACTACATGTCATTAATTTAAACACAGCACATCTCATAAAACACATCACATCTCATAAAACAGTACATCTCATAAAAAACAGTACACGTCATTAATTTAAACACAGCACAACTCATAGAACACAGTACATCTCATAAAACACAGCACATCTCATAAAACACAGTACATGTCATTCATTTAAACACAGCACATCTCATAAAACACATCACATCTCATAAAACAGTACATCTCATAAAAAACAGTACACGTCATTAATTTAAACACAGCACAACTCATAGAACACAGTACATCTCATAAAACACAGTACATGTCATTATTTTAAACACAGCACATCTCATAAAACACAGCACATCTCGTAAAACACAGTATATGTCATTAATTTAAACACAGCACATCTCATAAAACACAGCACATCTCACAAAACACAGTACATCTCATAAAACACATCACATCTCATAAAACACAGCACATCTCATAAAACACAGTACATGTCATTAATTTAAACACAGCACATCTCATAAAACACAGCACATCTCACAAAACACAGTACATCTCATAAAACACATCACATCTCATAAAACACAGCACATCTCACAAAACCAAGCACATCTTATAAAACACAGCACATCTCATAAAACACAGTACATGTCATTAATTTAAACACAGCACATCTCATAAAACACATCACATCTCATAAAACACAGTACATGTCATTAATTTAAACACAGCACATCTCATAAAACATATCACATCTCATAAAACACAGTACATGTCATTAATTTAAACACAGCACATCTCATAAAACACAGTACATCTCATAAAACACAGCACATCTCATAAAACACAGCACATCTCACAAAACACAGTACATGTCATTAATTTAAACACAGCACATCTCATAAAACACAGTACATGTCATTATTTTAAACACAGCACATCTCATAAAACACAGCACATCTCGTAAAACACAGTACATGTCATTAATTTAAACTCAGCACATCTCATAAAACACAGCACATCTCACAATACACAGTACATCTCATAAAACACATCACATCTCATAAAACACACCACATCTCATAAAACACAGTACACGTCATTAATTTAAAAACAGCACAACTCATAAAACACAGCACATCTCATAGTACACACTACATGTCATTAATTTAAACACAGCACATCTCATAAAACACATCACATCTCATAAAACAGTACATCTCATAAAAAACAGTACACGTCATTAATTTAAACACATGCACAACTCATAGAACACAGTACATCTCATAAAACACAGTACATGTCATTATTTTAAACACAGCACATCTCATAAAACACAGCACATCTCACAAAATACAGTACATCTCATAAAACACATCACATCTCATAAAACACAGCACATCTCATAAAACACAGTACATGTCATTAATTTAAACACAGCACATCTCATAAAACACAGCACATCTCACAAAACACAGTACATCTCATAAAACACATCACATCTCATAAAACACAGCACATCTCACAAACCAGGCACATCTCATAAAACACAGCACATCTCATAAAACACAGTACATGTCACAAAACACAGTACATCTCATAAAACACATCACATCTCATAAAACACAGCACATCTCATAAAACACAGTACATGTCATTAATTTAAACACAGCACATCTCATAAAACACAGCACATCTCACAAAACACAGTACATGTCATCAATTTAAACACAGCACATCTCATAAAAAACAGTACATGTCATTATTTTAAACACAGCACATCTCATAAAACACAGCACATCTCGTAAAACACAGTACATGTCATTAATTTAACTCAGCACATCTCATAAAACACAGCACATCTCACAATACACAGTACATCTCATAAAACACATCACATCTCATAAAACACAGCACATCTCATAAAACACAGTACATGTCATTAATTTAAACACAGCACATCTCATAAAACACAGCACATCTCATAAAACACAGTACATGTCATTCATTTAAACACAGCACATCTCATAAAACACATCACATCTCATAAAACAGTACATCTCATAAAAAACAGTACACGTCATTAATTTAAACACAGCACAACTCATAGAACACAGTACATCTCATAAAACACAGCACATGTCATTAATTTAAACACAGCACATCTCATAAAACACATCACATCTCATAAAACACAGTACATGTCATTAATTTAAACACAGCACATCTCATAAAACACAGTACATCTCATAAAACACATCACATCTCATAAAACACAGCACATCTCACAAAACACAGTACATGTCATCAATTTAAACACAGCACATCTCATAAAAAACAGTACATGTCATTAATTTAAACACAGCACATCTCATAAGACCCAGCACATCTCATAAAACACAGTACATGTCATTAATTTAAACACAGCACATCTCATAAAACACAGCACATCTCATAAAACACAGTACATGTCATTCATTTAAACACAGCACATCTCATAAAACACATCACATCTCATAAAACAGTACATCTCATAAAAAAACAGTACAGGTCATTAATTTAAACACAGCACAACTCATAGAACACAGTACATCTCATAAAACACAGTACATGTCATTATTTTAAACACAGCACATCTCATAAAACACAGCACATCTCGTAAAACACAGTATATGTCATTAATTTAAACACAGCACATCTCATAAAACACAGCACATCTCACAAAACACAGTACATCTCATAAAACACATCACATCTCATAAAACACAGCACATCTCATAAAACACAGTACATGTCATTAATTTAAACACAGCACATCTCATAAAACACAGCACATCTCACAAAACACAGTACATCTCATAAAACACATCACATCTCATAAAACACAGCACATCTCACCAAACCAAGCACATCTTATAAAACACAGCACATCTCATAAAACACAGTACATCTCATAAAAAACAGTACACGTCATTAATTTAAACACAGCACAACTCATAGAACACAGTACATCTCATAAAACACAGCACATCTCATAAAACACAGTACATGTCATTCATTTAAACACAGCACATCTCATAAAACACATCACATCTCATAAAACAGTACATCTCATAAAAAACAGTACACGTCATTAATTTAAACACAGCACAACTCATAGAACACAGTACATCTCATAAAACACAGTACATGTCATTATTTTAAACACAGCACATCTCATAAAACACAGCACATCTCGTAAAACACAGTATATGTCATTAATTTAAACACAGCACATCTCATAAAACACAGCACATCTCACAAAACACAGTACATCTCATAAAACACATCACATCTCATAAAACACAGCACATCTCATAAAACACAGTACATGTCATTAATTTAAACACAGCACATCTCATAAAACACAGCACATCTCACAAAACACAGTACATCTCATAAAACACATCACATCTCATAAAACACAGCACATCTCACAAAACCAAGCACATCTTATAAAACACAGCACATCTCATAAAACACAGTACATGTCATTAATTTAAACACAGCACATCTCATAAAACACATCACATCTCATAAAACACAGTACATGTCATTAATTTAAACACAGCACATCTCATAAAACATATCACATCTCATAAAACACAGTACATGTCATTAATTTAAACACAGCACATCTCATAAAACACAGTACATCTCATAAAACACAGCACATCTCATAAAACACAGCACATCTCACAAAACACAGTACATGTCATTAATTTAAACACAGCACATCTCATAAAACACAGTACATGTCATTATTTTAAACACAGCACATCTCATAAAACACAGCACATCTCGTAAAACACAGTACATGTCATTAATTTAAACTCAGCACATCTCATAAAACACAGCACATCTCACAATACACAGTACATCTCATAAAACACATCACATCTCATAAAACACACCACATCTCATAAAACACAGTACACGTCATTAATTTAAAAACAGCACAACTCATAAAACACAGCACATCTCATAGTACACACTACATGTCATTAATTTAAACACAGCACATCTCATAAAACACATCACATCTCATAAAACAGTACATCTCATAAAAAACAGTACACGTCATTAATTTAAACACAGCACAACTCATAGAACACAGTACATCTCATAAAACACAGTACATGTCATTATTTTAAACACAGCACATCTCATAAAACACAGCACATCTCACAAAATACAGTACATCTCATAAAACACATCACATCTCATAAAACACAGCACATCTCATAAAACACAGTACATGTCATTAATTTAAACACAGCACATCTCATAAAACACAGCACATCTCACAAAACACAGTACATCTCATAAAACACATCACATCTCATAAAACACAGCACATCTCACAAACCAGGCACATCTCATAAAACACAGCACATCTCATAAAACACAGTACATGTCACAAAACACAGTACATCTCATAAAACACATCACATCTCATAAAACACAGCACATCTCATAAAACACAGTACATGTCATTAATTTAAACACAGCACATCTCATAAAACACAGCACATCTCACAAAACACAGTACATGTCATCAATTTAAACACAGCACATCTCATAAAAAACAGTACATGTCATTATTTTAAACACAGCACATCTCATAAAACACAGCACATCTCGTAAAACACAGTACATGTCATTAATTTTAACTCAGCACATCTCATAAAACACAGCACATCTCACAATACACAGTACATCTCATAAAACACATCACATCTCATAAAACACAGCACATCTCATAAAACACAGTACATGTCATTAATTTAAACACAGCACATCTCATAAAACACAGCACATCTCATAAAACACAGTACATGTCATTCATTTAAACACAGCACATCTCATAAAACACATCACATCTCATAAAACAGTACATCTCATAAAAAACAGTACACGTCATTAATTTAAACACAGCACAACTCATAGAACACAGTACATCTCATAAAACACAGCACATGTCATTAATTTAAACACAGCACATCTCATAAAACACATCACATCTCATAAAACACAGTACATGTCATTAATTTAAACACAGCACATCTCATAAAACACAGTACATCTCATAAAACACATCACATCTCATAAAACACAGCACATCTCACAAAACACAGTACATGTCATCAATTTAAACACAGCACATCTCATAAAAAACAGTACATGTCATTAATTTAAACACAGCACATCTCATAAGACCCAGCACATCTCATAAAACACAGTACATGTCATTAATTTAAACACAGCACATCTCATAAAACACAGCACATCTCATAAAACACAGTACATGTCATTCATTTAAACACAGCACATCTCATAAAACACATCACATCTCATAAAACAGTACATCTCATAAAAAACAGTACAGGTCATTAATTTAAACACAGCACAACTCATAGAACACAGTACATCTCATAAAACACAGTACATGTCATTATTTTAAACACAGCACATCTCATAAAACACAGCACATCTCGTAAAACACAGTATATGTCATTAATTTAAACACAGCACATCTCATAAAACACAGCACATCTCACAAAACACAGTACATCTCATAAAACACATCACATCTCATAAAACACAGCACATCTCATAAAACACAGTACATGTCATTAATTTAAACACAGCACATCTCATAAAACACAGCACATCTCACAAAACACAGTACATCTCATAAAACACATCACATCTCATAAAACACAGCACATCTCACAAAACCAAGCACATCTTATAAAACACAGCACATCTCATAAAACACAGTACATGTCATTAATTTAAACACAGCACATCTCATAAAACACAGCACATCTCATAAAACACAGTACATGTCATTCATTTAAACACAGCACATCTCATAAAACACATCACATCTCATAAAACACAGCACATCTCATAAAACACAGCACATCTCACAAAACACAGTACATCTCATAAAACACATCACATCTCATAAAACACAGCACATCTCATAAAACATATCACATCTCATAAAACACAGTACATGTCATTAATTTAAACACAGCACATCTCATAAAACACAGTACATCTCATAAAACACAGCACATCTCACAAAACACAGTACATGTCATTAATTTAAACACAGCACATCTCATAAAACACAGTACATGTCATTATTTTAAACACAGCACATCTCATAAAACACAGCACATCTCGTAAAACACAGTACATGTCATTAATTTAAACTCAGCACATCTCATAAAACACAGCACATCTCACAATACACAGTACATCTCATAAAACACATCACATCTCATAAAACACACCACATCTCATAAAACACAGTACACGTCATTAATTTAAAAACAGCACAACTCATAAAACACAGCACATCTCATAGTACACACTACATGTCATTAATTTAAACACAGCACATCTCATAAAACACATCACATCTCATAAAACAGTACATCTCATAAAAAACAGTACACGTCATTAATTTAAACACAGCACAACTCATAGAACACAGTACATCTCATAAAACACAGTACATGTCATTAATTTAAACACAGCACATCTCATAAAACACATCACATCTCATAAAACACAGTACATGTCATTAATTTAAACACAGCACATCTCATAAAACATATCACATCTCATAAAACACAGTACATGTCATTAATTTAAACACAGCACATCTCATAAAACACAGTACATCTCATAAAACACAGCACATCTCATAAAACACATCACATCTCATAAAACACAGTACATGTCATTAATTTAAACACAGCACATCTCATAAAACATATCACATCTCATAAAACACAGTACATGTCATTAATTTAAACACAGCACATCTCATAAAACACAGTACATCTCATAAAACACAGCACATCTCATAAAACACAGCACATCTCACAAAACACAGTACATGTCATTAATTTAAACACAGCACATCTCATAAAACACAGTACATGTCATTATTTTAAACACAGCACATCTCATAAAACACAGCACATCTCGTAAAACACAGTACATGTCATTAATTTAAACTCAGCACATCTCATAAAACACAGCACATCTCACAATACACAGTACATCTCATAAAACACATCACATCTCATAAAACACACCACATCTCATAAAACACAGTACACGTCATTAATTTAAAAACAGCACAACTCATAAAACACAGCACATCTCATAGTACACACTACATGTCATTAATTTAAACACAGCACATCTCATAAAACACATCACATCTCATAAAACAGTACATCTCATAAAAAACAGTACACGTCATTAATTTAAACACAGCACAACTCATAGAACACAGTACATCTCATAAAACACAGCACATCTCATAAAACACAGTACATGTCATTCATTTAAACACAGCACATCTCATAAAACACATCACATCTCATAAAACAGTACATCTCATAAAAAACAGTACACGTCATTAATTTAAACACAGCACAACTCATAGAACACAGTACATCTCATAAAACACAGTACATGTCATTATTTTAAACACAGCACATCTCATAAAACACAGCACATCTCGTAAAACACAGTATATGTCATTAATTTAAACACAGCACATCTCATAAAACACAGCACATCTCACAAAACACAGTACATCTCATAAAACACATCACATCTCATAAAACACAGCACATCTCATAAAACACAGTACATGTCATTAATTTAAACACAGCACATCTCATAAAACACAGCACATCTCACAAAACACAGTACATCTCATAAAACACATCACATCTCATAAAACACAGCACATCTCACAAAACCAAGCACATCTTATAAAACACAGCACATCTCATAAAACACAGTACATGTCATTAATTTAAACACAGCACATCTCATAAAACACATCACATCTCATAAAATACAGTACATGTCATTAATTTAAACACAGCACATCTCATAAAACATATCACATCTCATAAAACACAGTACATGTCATTAATTTAAACACAGCACATCTCATAAAACACAGTACATCTCATAAAACACAGCACATCTCATAAAACACAGCACATCTCACAAAACACAGTACATGTCATTAATTTAAACACAGCACATCTCATAAAACACAGTACATGTCATTATTTTAAACACAGCACATCTCATAAAACACAGCACATCTCGTAAAACACAGTACATGTCATTAATTTAAACTCAGCACATCTCATAAAACACAGCACATCTCACAATACACAGTACATCTCATAAAACACATCACATCTCATAAAACACACCACATCTCATAAAACACAGTACACGTCATTAATTTAAAAACAGCACAACTCATAAAACACAGCACATCTCATAGTACACACTACATGTCATTAATTTAAACACAGCACATCTCATAAAACACATCACATCTCATAAAACAGTACATCTCATAAAAAACAGTACACGTCATTAATTTAAACACAGCACAACTCATAGAACACAGTACATCTCATAAAACACAGTACATGTCATTATTTTAAACACAGCACATCTCATAAAACACAGCACATCTCACAAAATACAGTACATCTCATAAAACACATCACATCTCATAAAACACAGCACATCTCATAAAACACAGTACATGTCATTAATTTAAACACAGCACATCTCATAAAACACAGCACATCTCACAAAACACAGTACATCTCATAAAACACATCACATCTCATAAAACACAGCACATCTCACAAACCAGGCACATCTCATAAAACACAGCACATCTCACAAAACACAGTACATCTCATAAAACACATCAGATCTCATAAAACACAGCACATCTCACAAAACACAGCACATCTCATAAAACACATCACATCTCATAAAACACAGCACATCTCATAAAACACAGTACATGTCATTAATTTAAACACAGCACATCTCATAAAACACAGCACATCTCACAAAACACAGTACATGTCATCAATTTAAACACAGCACATCTCATAAAAAACAGTACATGTCATTATTTTAAACACAGCACATCTCATAAAACACAGCACATCTCGTAAAACACAGTACATGTCATTAATTTAAACTCAGCACATCTCATAAAACACAGCACATCTCACAATACACAGTACATCTCATAAAACACATCACATCTCATAAAACACAGCACATCTCATAAAACACAGTACATGTCATTGATTTAAACACAGCACATCTCATAAAACACAGCACATCTCATAAAACACAGTACATGTCATTCATTTAAACACAGTACATCTCATAAAACACATCACATCTCATAAAACACAGCACATCTCATAAAACACAGTACATGTCATTGATTTAAACACAGCACATCTCATAAAACACAGCACATCTCATAAAACACAGTACATGTCATTATTTTAAACACAGCACATCTCATAAAACACAGCACATCTCGTAAAACACAGTACATGTCATTAATTTAAACACAGCACATCTCGTAAAACACAGTACATGTCATTAATTTAAACACAGCACATCTCATAAAACACAGCACATCTCACAAAACACAGTACATCTCATAAAACACATCACATCTCATAAAACACAGCACATCTCATAAAACACAGTACATGTCATTAATTTAAACACAGCACATCTCATAAAACACAGCACATCTCACAAAACACAGTACATCTCATAAAACACATCACATCTCATAAAACACAGCACATCTCACAAAACCAAGCACATCTTATAAAACACAGCACATCTCATAAAACACAGTACATGTCATTAATTTAAACACAGCACATCTCATAAAACACATCACATCTCATAAAACACAGTACATGTCATTAATTTAAACACAGCACATCTCATAAAACATATCACATCTCATAAAACACAGTACATGTCATTAATTTAAACACAGCACATCTCATAAAACACAGTACATCTCATAAAACACAGCACATCTCATAAAACACAGCACATCTCACAAAACACAGTACATGTCATTAATTTAAACACAGCACATCTCATAAAACACAGTACATGTCATTATTTTAAACACAGCACATCTCATAAAACACAGCACATCTCGTAAAACACAGTACATGTCATTAATTTAAACTCAGCACATCTCATAAAACACAGCACATCTCACAATACACAGTACATCTCATAAAACACATCACATCTCATAAAACACACCACATCTCATAAAACACAGTACACGTCATTAATTTAAAAACAGCACAACTCATAAAACACAGCACATCTCATAGTACACACTACATGTCATTAATTTAAACACAGCACATCTCATAAAACACATCACATCTCATAAAACAGTACATCTCATAAAAAACAGTACACGTCATTAATTTAAACACAGCACAACTCATAGAACACAGTACATCTCATAAAACACAGTACATGTCATTATTTTAAACACAGCACATCTCATAAAACACAGCACATCTCGTAAAACACAGTACATGTCATTAATTTAAACTCAGCACATCTCATAAAACACAGCACATCTCACAATACACAGTACATCTCATAAAACACATCACATCTCATAAAACACAGCACATCTCATAAAACACAGTACATGTCATTAATTTAAACACAGCACATCTCATAAAACACAGCACATCTCGTAAAACACAGTACATGTCATTAATTTAAACACAGCACATCTCATAAAACACATCACATCTCATAAAACAGTACATCTCATAAAAAACAGTACACGTCATTAATTTAAACACAGCACAACTCATAGAACACAGTACATCTCATAAAACACAGTACATGTCATTATTTTAAACACAGCACATCTCATAAAACACAGCACATCTCGTAAAACACAGTACATGTCATTAATTTAAACACAGCACATCTCATAAAACACAGCACATCTCACAAAACACAGTACATCTCATAAAACACATCAGATCTCATAAAACACAGCACATCTCATAAAACACAGTACATGTCATTAATTTAAACACAGCACATCTCATAAAACACAGCACATCTCACAAAACACAGTACATCTCATAAAATACATCACATCTCATAAAACACAGCACATCTCACAAAACCAAGCACATCTTATAAAACACAGCACATCTCATAAAACACAGTACACGTCATTAATTTAAACACAGCAAAACTCATAGAACACAGTACATCTCATAAAACACAGTACATGTCATTATTTTAAACACAGCACATCTCATAAAACACAGCACATCTCGTAAAACACAGTACATGTCATTAATTTAAACACAGCACATCTCGTAAAACACAGTACATGTCATTAATTTAAACACAGCACATCTCATAAAACACAGCACATCTCACAAAACACAGTACATCTCATAAAACACATCACATCTCATAAAACACAGTACATGTCATTAATTTAAACACAGCACATCTCATAAAACACAGCACATCTCACAAAACACAGTACATCTCATAAAACACATCACATCTCATAAAACACAGCACATCTCACAAAACCAAGCACATCTTATAAAACACAGCACATCTCATAAAACACAGTACATGTCATTAATTTAAACACAGCACATCTCATAAAACACATCACATCTCATAAAACACAGTACATGTCATTAATTTAAACACAGCACATCTCATAAAACATATCACATCTCATAAAACACAGTACATGTCATTAATTTAAACACAGCACATCTCATAAAACACAGTACATCTCATAAAACACAGCACATCTCATAAAACACAGCACATCTCACAAAACACAGTACATGTCATTAATTTAAACACAGCACATCTCATAAAACACAGTACATGTCATTATTTAAACACAGCACATCTCACAATACACAGTACATCTCATAAAACACATCACATCTCATAAAACACACCACATCTCATAAAACACAGTACACGTCATTAATTTAAAAACAGCACAACTCATAAAACACAGCACATCTCATAGTACACACTACATGTCATTAATTTAAACACAGCACATCTCATAAAACACATCACATCTCATAAAACAGTACATCTCATAAAAAACAGTACACGTCATTAATTTAAACACAGCACAACTCATAGAACACAGTACATCTCATAAAACACAGTACATGTCATTATTTTAAACACAGCACATCTCATAAAACACAGCACATCTCGTAAAACACAGTACATGTCATTAATTTAAACTCAGCACATCTCATAAAACACAGCACATCTCACAATACACAGTACATCTCATAAAACACATCACATCTCATAAAACACAGCACATCTCATAAAACACAGTACATGTCATTAATTTAAACACAGCACATCTCATAAAACACAGCACATCTCAGTAAAACACAGTACATGTCATTAATTTAAACACAGCACATCTCATAAAACACATCACATCTCATAAAACAGTACATCTCATAAAAAACAGTACACGTCATTAATTTAAACACAGCACAACTCATAGAACACAGTACATCTCATAAAACACAGTACATGTCATTATTTTAAACACAGCACATCTCATAAAACACAGCACATCTCGTAAAACACAGTACATGTCATTAATTTAAACACAGCACATCTCATAAAACACAGCACATCTCACAAAACACAGTACATCTCATAAAACACATCAGATCTCATAAAACACAGCACATCTCATAAAACACAGTACATGTCATTAATTTAAACACAGCACATCTCATAAAACACAGCACATCTCACAAAACACAGTACATCTCATAAAATACATCACATCTCATAAAACACAGCACATCTCACAAAACCAAGCACATCTTATAAAACACAGCACATCTCATAAAACACAGTACACGTCATTAATTTAAACACAGCAAAACTCATAGAACACAGTACATCTCATAAAACACAGTACATGTCATTATTTTAAACACAGCACATCTCATAAAACACAGCACATCTCGTAAAACACAGTACATGTCATTAATTTAAACACAGCACATCTCGTAAAACACAGTACATGTCATTAATTTAAACACAGCACATCTCATAAAACACAGCACATCTCACAAAACACAGTACATCTCATAAAACACATCACATCTCATAAAACACAGTACATGTCATTAATTTAAACACAGCACATCTCATAAAACACAGCACATCTCACAAAACACAGTACATCTCATAAAACACATCACATCTCATAAAACACAGCACATCTCACAAAACCAAGCACATCTTATAAAACACAGCACATCTCATAAAACACAGTACATGTCATTAATTTAAACACAGCACATCTCATAAAACACATCACATCTCATAAAACACAGTACATGTCATTAATTTAAACACAGCACATCTCATAAAACATATCACATCTCATAAAACACAGTACATGTCATTAATTTAAACACAGCACATCTCATAAAACACAGTACATCTCATAAAACACAGCACATCTCATAAAACACAGCACATCTCACAAAACACAGTACATGTCATTAATTTAAACACAGCACATCTCATAAAACACAGTACATGTCATTATTTTAAACACAGCACATCTCACAATACACAGTACATCTCATAAAACACATCACATCTCATAAAACACACCACATCTCATAAAACACAGTACACGTCATTAATTTAAAAACAGCACAACTCATAAAACACAGCACATCTCATAGTACACACTACATGTCATTAATTTAAACACAGCACATCTCATAAAACACATCACATCTCATAAAACAGTACATCTCATAAAAAACAGTACACGTCATTAATTTAAACACAGCACAACTCATAGAACACAGTACATCTCATAAAACACAGTACATGTCATTATTTTAAACACAGCACATCTCATAAAACACAGCACATCTCACAAAATACAGTACATCTCATAAAACACATCACATCTCATAAAACACAGCACATCTCATAAAACACAGTACATGTCATTAATTTAAACACAGCACATCTCATAAAACACAGCACATCTCACAAAACACAGTACATCTCATAAAACACATCACATCTCATAAAACACAGCACATCTCACAAACCAGGCACATCTCATAAAACACAGCACATCTCATAAAACACAGCACATCTCACAAAATACAGTACATCTCATAAAACACATCACATCTCATAAAACACAGCACATCTCATAAAACACAGTAAATGTCATTAATTTAAACACAGCACATCTCATAAAACACAGCACATCTCACAAAACACAGTACATCTCATAAAACACATCACATCTCATAAAACACAGCACATCTCACAAACCAGGCACATCTCATAAAACACAGCACATCTCATAAAACACAGTACATGTCACAAAACACAGTACATCTCATAAAACACATCACATCTCATAAAACACAGCACATCTCATAAAACACAGTACATGTCATTAATTTAAACACAGCACATCTCATAAAACACAGCACATCTCACAAAACACAGTACATGTCATCAATTTAAACACAGCACATCTCATAAAAAACAGTACATGTCATTAATTTAAACACAGCACATCTCATAAGACCCAGCACATCTCACAAAATGAGAACTTGTTCTCAACTTGCCTACCTGGTTAAATAAAGGTAAATAAATAAGACCCAGCACATCTCATAAAACACAGTACATGTCATTAATTTAAACACAGCACATCTCATAAAACACAGCACATCTCACAAAACACAGTACATCTCATAAAACACATCAGATCTCATAAAACACAGCACATCTCACAAAACATAGCACATCTCATAAAACACAGCACATCTCATAAAACACAGTACATCTCACAAAACACAGTACATCTCATAAAACAGTACATCTCATAAAAAAACAGTACACGTCATTAATTTAAACACAGCACAACTCATAGAACACAGTACATCTCATAAAACACAGTACATGTCATTATTTTAAACACAGCACATCTCATAAAACACAGCACATCTCGTAAAACACAGTACATGTCATTAATTTAAACTCAGCACATCTCATAAAACACAGCACATCTCACAATACACAGTACATCTCATAAAACACATCACATCTCATAAAACACAGCACATCTCATAAAACACAGTACATGTCTTTAATTTAAACACAGCACATCTCATAAAACACAGCACATCTCGTAAAACACAGTACATGTCATTTATTTAAACACAGCACATCTCATAAAACACATCACATCTCATAAAACAGTACATCTCATAAAAAACAGTACACGTCATTAATTTAAACACAGCACAACTCATAGAACACAGTACATCTCATAAAACACAGTACATGTCATTATTTTAAACACAGCACATCTCGTAAAACACAGTACATGTCATTAATTTAAACACAGCACATCTCATAAAACACAGCACATCTCACAAAACACAGTACATCTCATAAAACACATCACATCTCATAAAACACAGCACATCTCATAAAACACAGTACATGTCATTAATTTAAACACAGCACATCTCATAAAACACAGCACATCTCACAAAACACAGTACATCTCATAAAACTACATCACATCTCATAAAACACAGCACATCTCACAAAACCAAGCACATCTTATAAAACACAGCACATCTCATAAAACACAGTACATGTCATTAATTTAAACACAGCACATCTCATAAAACACATCACATTCTCATAAAACACAGTACATGTCATTAATTTAAACACAGCACATCTCATAAAACATATCACATCTCATAAAACACAGTACATGTCATTAATTTAAACACAGCACATCTCATAAAACACAGTACATCTCATAAAACACAGCACATCTCATAAAACACAGCACATCTCACAAAACACAGTACATGTCATTAATTTAAACACAGCACATCTCATAAAACACAGTACATGTCATTATTTTAAACACAGCACATCTCATAAAACACAGCACATCTCGTAAAACACAGTACATGTCATTAATTTAAACTCAGCACATCTCATAAAACACAGCACATCTCACAATACACAGTACATCTCATAAAACACATCACATCTCATAAAACACACCACATCTCATAAAACACAGTACACGTCATTAATTTAAAAACAGCACAACTCATAAAACACAGCACATCTCATAGTACACACTACATGTCATTAATTTAAACACAGCACATCTCATAAAACACATCACATCTCATAAAACAGTACATCTCATAAAAAACAGTACACGTCATTAATTTAAACACAGCACAACTCATAGAACACAGTACATCTCATAAAACACAGTACATGTCATTATTTTAAACACAGCACATCTCATAAAACACAGCACATCTCACAAAATACAGTACATCTCATAAAACACATCACATCTCATAAAACACAGCACATCTCATAAAACACAGTACATGTCATTAATTTAAACACAGCACATCTCATAAAACACAACACATCTCACAAAACACAGTACATCTCATAAAACACATCACATCTCATAAAACACAGCACATCTCATAAAACACAGTACATGTCATTAATTTAAACACAGCACATCTCATAAAACACAGCACATCTCACAATACACAGTACATCTCATAAAACACATCACATCTCATAAAACACAGCACATCTCATAAAACACAGTACATGTCATTAATTTAAACACAGCACATCTCATAAAACACATCACATCTCATAAAACACAGTACATGTCATTAATTTAAACACAGCACATCTCATAAAACATATCACATCTCATAAAACACAGTACATGTCATTAATTTAAACACAGCACATCTCATAAAACACAGTACATCTCATAAAACACAGCACATCTCATAAAACACAGCACATCTCACAAAACACAGTACATGTCATTAATTTAAACACAGCACATCTCATAAAACACAGTACATGTCATTATTTTAAACACAGCACATCTCATGAAACACAGCACATCTCGTAAAACACAGTACATGTCATTAATTTAAACTCAGCACATCTCATAAAACACAGCACATCTCACAATACACAGTACATCTCATAAAACACATCACATCTCATAAAACACAGCACATCTCATAAAACACAGTACACGTCATTAATTTAAAAACAGCACAACTCATAAAACACAGCACATCTCATAGTACACACTACATGTCATTAATTTAAACACAGCACATCTCATAAAACACATCACATCTCATAAAACAGAACATCTCATAAAAAACAGTACACGTCATTAATTTAAACACAGCACAACTCATAGAACACAGCACATCTCATAAAACACAGCACATCTCACAAAACACAGTACATGTCATCAATTTAAACACAGCACATCTCATAAAAAACAGTACATGTCATTAATTTAAACACAGCACATCTCATAAGACCCAGCACATCTCACAAAATGAGAACTTGTTCTCAACTTGCCTACCTGGTTAAATAAAGGTAAATAAATAAGACCCAGCACATCTCATAAAACACAGTACATGTCATTAATTTAAACACAGTACATCTCACAAAACATAGCACATCTCATAAAACACAGCACATCTCATAAAACACAGTACATCTCACAAAACACAGTACATCTCATAAAACAGTACATCTCATAAAAAAACAGTACACGTCATTAATTTAAACACAGCACAACTCATAGAACACAGTACATCTCATAAAACACAGTACATGTCATTATTTTAAACACAGCACATCTCATAAAACACAGCACATCTCGTAAAACACAGTACATGTCATTAATTTAAACTCAGCACATCTCATAAAACACAGCACATCTCACAATACACAGTACATCTCATAAAACACATCACATCTCATAAAACACAGCACATCTCATAAAACACAGTACATGTCATTAATTTAAACACAGCACATCTCATAAAACACAGCACATCTCGTAAAACACAGTACATGTAATTTATTTAAACACAGCACATCTCATAAAACACATCACATCTCATAAAACAGTACATCTCATAAAAAACAGTACACGTCATTAATTTAAACACAGCACAACTCATAGAACACAGTACATCTCATAAAACACAGTACATGTCATTATTTTAAACACAGCACATCTCATAAAACACAGCACATCTCGTAAAACACAGTACATGTCATTAATTTAAACACAGCACATCTCATAAAACACAGCACATCTCACAAAACACAGTACATCTCATAAAACACATCACATCTCATAAAACACAGCACATCTCATAAAACACAGTACATGTCATTAATTTAAACACAGCACATCTCATAAAACACAGCACATCTCACAAAACACAGTACATCTCATAAAATACATCACATCTCATAAAACACAGCACATCTCACAAAACCAAGCACATCTTATAAAACACAGCACATCTCATAAAACACAGTACATGTCATTAATTTAAACACAGCACATCTCATAAAACACATCACATCTCATAAAATACAGTACATGTCATTAATTTAAACACAGCACATCTCATAAAACATATCACATCTCATAAAACACAGTACATGTCATTAATTTAAACACAGCACATCTCATAAAACACAGTACATCTCATAAAACACAGCACATCTCATAAAACACAGCACATCTCACAAAACACAGTACATGTCATTAATTTAAACACAGCACATCTCATAAAACACAGTACATGTCATTATTTTAAACACAGCACATCTCATAAAACACAGCACATCTCGTAAAACACAGTACATGTCATTAATTTAAACTCAGCACATCTCATAAAACACAGCACATCTCACAATACACAGTACATCTCATAAAACACATCACATCTCATAAAACACACCACATCTCATAAAACACAGTACACGTCATTAATTTAAAAACAGCACAACTCATAAAACACAGCACATCTCATAGTACACACTACATGTCATTAATTTAAACACAGCACATCTCATAAAACACATCACATCTCATAAAACAGTACATCTCATAAAAAACAGTACACGTCATTCATTTAAACACAGCACAACTCATAGAACACAGTACATCTCATAAAACACAGTACATGTCATTATTTTAAACACAGCACATCTCATAAAACACAGCACATCTCACAAAATACAGTACATCTCATAAAACACATCACATCTCATAAAACACAGCACATCTCATAAAACACAGTACATGTCATTAATTTAAACACAGCACATCTCATAAAACACAACACATCTCACAAAACACAGTACATCTCATAAAACACATCACATCTCATAAAACACAGTACACGTCATTAATTTAAAAACAGCACAACTCATAAAACACAGCAGATCTCATAGTACACACTACATGTCATTAATTTAAACACAGCACATCTCATAAAACACATCACATCTCATAAAACAGAACATCTCATAAAAAACAGTACACGTCATTAATTTAAACACAGCACAACTCATAGAACACAGTACATCTCATAAAACACAGTACATGTCATTATTTTAAACACAGCACATCTCATAAAACACAGCACATCTCGTAAAACACAGTACATGTCATTAATTTAAACTCAGCACATCTCATAAAACACAGCACATCTCACAATACACAGTACATCTCATAAAACACATCACATCTCATAAAACACAGCACATCTCATAAAACACAGTACATGTCATTAATTTAAACACAGCACATCTCATAAAACACAGCACATCTCGTAAAACACAGTACATGTCATTTATTTAAACACAGCACATCTCATAAAACACATCACATCTCATAAAACAGTACATCTCATAAAAAACAGTACACGTCATTAATTTAAACACAGCACAACTCATAGAACACAGTACATCTCATAAAACACAGTACATGTCATTATTTTAAACACAGCACATCTCATAAAACACAGCACATCTCGTAAAACACAGTACATGTCATTAATTTAAACACAGCACATCTCATAAAACACAGCACATCTCAGAAAACACAGTACATCTCATAAAACACATCACATCTCATAAAACACAGCACATCTCATAAAACACAGTACATGTCATTAATTTAAACACAGCACATCTCATAAAACACAGCACATCTCACAAAACACAGTACATCTCATAAAATACATCACATCTCATAAAACACAGCACATCTCACAAAACCAAGCACATCTTATAAAACACAGCACATCTCATAAAACACAGTACATGTCATTAATTTAAACACAGCACATCTCATAAAACACAGTACATGTCATTAATTTAAACACAGCACATCTCATAAAACTTATCACATCTCATAAAACACAGTCCATGTCATTAATTTAAACACAGCACATCTCATAAAACACAGTACATCTCATAAAACACAGCACATCTCATAAAACACAGCACATCTCATAAAACACAGTACATGTCATTAATTTAAACACAGCACATCTCATAAAACACAACACATCTCACAAAACACAGTACATCTCATAAAACACATCACATCTCATAAAACACAGCACATCTCATAAAGCACAGTACATGTCATTAATTTAAACACAGCACATCTCATAAAACACAGCACATCTCACAATACACAGTACATCTCATAAAACACATCACATCTCATAAAACACAGCACATCTCATAAAACACAGTACATGTCATTAATTTAAACACAGCACATCTCATAAAACACATCACATCTCATAAAACACAGTACATGTCATTAATTTAAACACAGCACATCTCATAAAACATATCACATCTCATAAAACACAGTACATGTCATTAATTTAAACACAGCACATCTCATAAAACACAGTAAATCACATAAAACACAGCACATCTCATAAAACACAGCACATCTCACAAAACACAGTACAAGTCATTAATTTAAACACAGCACATCTCATAAAACACAGTACATGTCATTATTTTAAACACAGCACATCTCATGAAACACAGCACATCTCGTAAAACACAGTACATGTCATTAATTTAAACTCAGCACATCTCATAAAACACAGCACATCTCACAATACACAGTACATCTCATAAAACACATCACATCTCATAAAACACAGCACATCTCATAAAACACAGTACACGTCATTAATTTAAAAACAGCACAACTCATAAAACACAGCACATCTCATAGTACACACTACATGTCATTAATTTAAACACAGCACATCTCATAAAACACATCACATCTCATAAAACAGAACATCTCATAAAAAACAGTACACGTCATTAATTTAAACACAGCACAACTCATAGAACACAGTACATCTCATAAAACACAGTACATGTCATTATTTTAAACACAGCACATCTCATAAAACACAGCACATCTCGTAAAACACAGTACATGTCATTAATTTAAACTCAGCACATCTCATAAAACACAGCACATCTCACAATACACAGTACATCTCATAAAACACATCACATCTCATAAAACACAGCACATCTCATAAAACACAGTACATGTCATTAATTTAAACACAGCACATCTCATAAAACACAGCACATCTCGTAAAACACAGTACATGTCATTTATTTAAACACAGCACATCTCATAAAACACATCACATCTCATAAAACAGTACATCTCATAAAAAACAGTACATGTCATTAATTTAAACACAGCACAACTCATAGAACACAGTACATCTCATAAAACACAGTACATGTCATTATTTTAAACACAGCACATCTCATAAAACACAGCACATCTCGTAAAACACAGTACATGTCATTAATTTAAACACAGCACATCTCATAAAACACAGCACATCTCACAAAACACAGTACATCTCATAAAACACATCACATCTCATAAAACACAGCACATCTCATAAAACACAGTACATGTCATTAATTTAAACACAGCACATCTCATAAAACACAGCACATCTCACAAAACACAGTACATCTCATGAAATACATCACATCTCATAAAACACAGCACATCTCACAAAACCAAGCACATCTTATAAAACACAGCACATCTCATAAAACACAGTACATGTCATTAATTTAAACACAGCACATCTCATAAAACACATCACATCTCATAAAACACAGTACATGTCATTAATTTAAACACAGCACATCTCATAAAACATATCACATCTCATAAAACACAGTCCATGTCATTAATTTAAACACAGCACATCTCATAAAACACAGTACATCTCATAAAACACAGCACATCTCATAAAACACAGCACATCTCACAAAACACAGTACATGTCATTAATTTAAACCCAGCACATCTCATAAAACACAGTACATGTCATTAATTTAAACACAGCACATCTCATAAAACACAGCATATCTCGTAAAACACAGTACATGTCATTAATTTAAACTCAGCACATCTCATAAAACACAGCACATCTCACAATACACAGTACATCTCATAAAACACATCACATCTCATAAAACACACCACATCTCATAAAAAAACAGTACACGTCATTAATTTGAACACAGCACAACTCATAGAACACAGTACATCTCATAAAACACAGTACATGTCATTATTTTAAACACAGCACATCTCATAAAACACAGCACATCTCACAAAATACAGTACATCTCATAAAACACATCACATCTCATAAAACACAGCACATCTCATAAAACACAGTACATGTCATTAATTTAAACACAGCACATCTCATAAAACACAACACATCTCACAAAACACAGTACATCTCATAAAACACATCACATCTCATAAAACACAGCACATCTCACAAACCAGGCACATCTCATAAAACACAGCACATCTCATAAAACACAGTACATGTCACAAAACACAGTACATCTCATAAAACACATCACATCTCATAAAACACAGCACATCTCATAAAACACAGTACATGTCATTAATTTAAACACAGCACATCTCATAAAACACAGCACATCTCACAATACACAGTACATCTCATAAAACACATCACATCTCATAAAACACAGCACATCTCATAAAACACAGTACATGTCATTAATTTAAACACAGCACATCTCATAAAACACATCACATCTCATAAAACACAGTACATGTCATTAATTTAAACACAGCACATCTCATAAAACATATCACATCTCATAAAACACAGTACATGTCATTAATTTAAACACAGCACATCTCATAAAACACAGTACATCTCATAAAACACAGCACATCTCATAAAACACAGCACATCTCACAAAACACAGTACATGTCATTAATTTAAACACAGCACATCTCATAAAACACAGTACATGTCATTATTTTAAACACAGCACATCTCATGAAACACAGCACATCTCGTAAAACACAGTACATGTCATTAATTTAAACTCAGCACATCTCATAAAACACAGCACATCTCACAATACACAGTACATCTCATAAAACACATCACATCTCATAAAACACAGCACATCTCATAAAACACAGTACACGTCATTAATTTAAAAACAGCACAACTCATAAAACACAGCACATCTCATAGTACACACTACATGTCATTAATTTAAACACAGCACATCTCATAAAACACATCACATCTCATAAAACAGAACATCTCATAAAAAACAGTACACGTCATTAATTTAAACACAGCACAACTCATAGAACACAGTACATCTCATAAAACACAGTACATGTCATTATTTTAAACACAGCACATCTCATAAAACACAGCACATCTCACAAAATACAGTACATCTCATAAAACACATCACATCTCATAAAACACAGCACATCTCATAAAACACAGTACATGTCATTAATTTAAACACAGCACATCTCATAAAACACAGCACATCTCACAAAACACAGTACATCTCATAAAACACATCACATCTCATAAAACACAGCACATCTCACAAACCAGGCACATCTCATAAAACACAGCACATCTCATAAAACACAGTACATGTCACAAAACACAGTACATCTCATAAAACACATCACATCTCATAAAACACAGCACATCTCATAAAACACAGTACATGTCATTAATTTAAACACAGCACATCTCATAAAACACAGCACATCTCACAATACACAGTACATCTCATAAAACACATCACATCTCATAAAACACAGCACATCTCATAAAACACAGTACATGTCATTAATTTAAACACAGCACATCTCATAAAACACAGCACATCTCATAAAACACATCACATCTCATAAAACAGTACATCTCATAAAAAACAGTACACGTCATTAATTTAAACACAGCACAACTCATAGAACACAGTACATCTCATAAAACACAGTACATGTCATTATTTTAAACACAGCACATCTCATAAAACACAGCACATCTCACAAAACACAGTACATCTCATAAAACACATCACATCTCATAAAACACAGCACATCTCATAAAACACAGTACATGTCATTAATTTAAACACAGCACATCTCATAAAACACAGCACATCTCACAAAACACAGTACATCTCATAAAACACATCACATCTCATAAAACACAGCACATCTCACAAACCAGGCACATCTCATAAAACACAGCACATCTCATAAAACACAGTACATGTCATTCATTTAAACACAGCATATCTCATAAAACACAGCACATCTCATAAAACACAGCACATCTCATAAAACACAGTACATGTCATTAATTTAAACACAGCACATCTCATAAAACACATCACATCTCATAAAACACAGTACATGTCATTAATTTAAACACAGCACATCTCATAAAACACAGTACATCTCATAAAACACATCACATCTCATAAAACACAGCACATCTCACAAAACACAGTATATGTCATTAATTTAAACACAGCACATCTCATAAAAAACAGTACATGTCATTAATTTAAACACAGCACATCTCATAAGACACAGCACATCTCATAAAAAACAGTACATGTCATTAATTTAAACACAGCACATCTCATAAAACACAGCACATCTCACAAAACACAGTACATCTCATAAAACACATCACATCTCATAAAACACAACACATCTCACAAAACACAGCACATGTCATAAAACACAGTACATCTCATAAAACACAGTACATCTCATAAAACACAGTACATCTCACAAAACACAGCACATCTCACAAAACATAGCACATCTCATAAAACACAGCACATCTCATAAAACACAGTACATCTCACAAAACACAGTACATCTCATAAAACAGTACATCTCATAAAACACAGTACATGTCATTAATTTAAACACAGCACATCTCATAAAACACAGCACATCTCACAAAACATAGCACATCTCATAAAACACAGCACATCTCATAAAACACAGTACATGTCATTAATTTAAACACAGCACATCTCATAAAACACATCACATCTCATAAAACACAGCACATCTCATAAAACACATCACATCTCATAAATCAGCACATCTCACAAAACACAGTACATCTCATAAAACAGTACATCTCATAAAACACAGTACATGTCATTAATTTAAACACAGCACATCTCATAAAACACATCACATCTCATAAAACACAGCACATCTCACAAAGCACAGCACATCTCATAAAACACAGTACACACTACTGTACACACACACATTTGACAGGTACACCAGATATACACCAGTAAAGCAGGTTGGATATTATGAAAGAAGGCCTACCGGTACCATTTACACAGTGTGTTTGTGTGTGTGTGTGTGCTTGTGTGTGTATGTGTACGTGTGTGTACATCTGTGTTACCTGCATTGTGCGTGTGTGTGTATTCCTTGTTCCTTCCGAAGGCGTTGCTATGGCGACCGTTGCCCAAAGGCTACCTTGAGCTCTGCCCTTGGTCTTCTACTTCCTATGCATTACAATGGTCTGTCCTGCCCTTCAGTCCTTCAGTCTCTCATGTCAATAAAGACAATGGGTTTCCTCAATTCACCTTCATCTCTTCATCCCAATCACACCAACACACAGACCAATAGAGACAGAGACAGCCCCTTCCCTCTAATATCAGTGCAAATCACTGCTGCAGTGTCAATCACATTCTCTTCCATTCCACATCACACCACATCAGCTACAATCAGAGCTACTGTTTATCTTTCCTTCCATTGGTTCAGAGGGTGGCTTGCTAGGCAGTGTTGTGTGTTGTATACTGTAGTGATAGTTCCTAAACTGAGTGTTCGTACTAAGAGTTGTTTGTGTGTGTAGCCTACAGTACTACGGTCTGTGCTATCAGGGAGACTTGGGACGTCCCTACCCCATTGAAGTTGAAATGTAAAATAGTTAAGGTAGGGGTTAAGGGTAAGGTCTGGTAAGGGCTATGGTTATGGTTATGGTTAGGGTAAAGGTAGGGGTTACGGTTAGGGTAGAGATGTCCCAAGGATACTGGATAGCACTGACCACAGTACTCTGTATGTACTGTATATTAACTTAGTCTTTGCCATAATCTCATTATGGTAATGGACTGTAGGGAATGCGTTGGCCTCTATTCTCAGCATGCTGCCCATTCATTCATCGTTGTCCATAACTTTGTTAAGCCCAGCTCATTACTGTTATCATTATGGATCATGTCATCAATCAGATTAAAGCAGCTGAAGGTGGGGCACAGCGCGCTACCTCAACGAGATGCAGAGTAATGGTTATTTGGAAAAGCACAAGATATAAAGTGAATTGAGGAGGCGAGGTGCCAATCTTGTTCTCTTCATTATCCTCTTGTTCTAACGGAGCTGACTGCTAACTGAAGATGTGGTTTGACCATTGGTTGGCCTCTGGTTGACATGAGTAAACTAGTCATGTTTAACATAACCCATACCGTGCCAAACACACGCCACAGAATCAACTTCCCTTTACCTGAAAGCTAACACTGCCACAACGTCAGGTCACAATGTCAGATTATGGGCATTGAACAGTCACTGCAAATGTCAGGTGATGCATGTTAACGAAATGTCCATCCAGCTCTGGAATTCATCCAGGGGCTAACCCTGTCTCCTCTTCCTGTTCCAGGTCAGGAGACGGACTGTGTAACAGTGCCTATAAGGAAATATTCAATATGTGGTGAATATTCATCCACAATGATTCTGACATGTTATATTCATATATTCACTTCAAGTGCATCAATTATTTCTTTGTGTATTCACCTCATGTTGTATGCAGGGGGATGCACTAAC
The DNA here is from genome assembly GCF_013265735.2 of Oncorhynchus mykiss. NCBI lineage: Eukaryota > Metazoa > Chordata > Actinopteri > Salmoniformes > Salmonidae > Oncorhynchus > Oncorhynchus mykiss. The sequence goes on from NC_048569.1 coordinate 83,404,121, forward strand.
AAAATCACCAGATAAGATGATGGCACAAGACCCACACCTTCCAGTGATGCACCTTAATCATATGATAGTAATCTGCTAATCATATGTAATCAAAACATTCTTTGTTTGCAGTAACAGTACCTTTTATAATACACCTTCTACAGATACTGGTTCGTACAGGTTCGTTTCCCGTAGTTACAAGTTTCAGTGGGTAAAGAAAAGTGCTCTGTGATTATAATC
>NC_048569.1:83409339-83475866 GCF_013265735.2 Oncorhynchus mykiss
GGTCCTCATTCACGCACCGTAACAGAAGAATCCGACCAAGAATGGACCCAGCGACTTCGGATCCTCTCCACTCAGCCGTCGGGATCCAGGGAGCGATGCTAGGCAGACACGAGCAGGAAGTGTCTGCTGCTCGACATGCCGTTGAGACCCTGGCCACCCAAGTCTCCAACCTCACAGAACAGGTTCACCATCTCCGCCTCGATCCACCGGCCACTTCCAGGGCTTTCGAATCTCCGGAGCCCAGAATCAATAACCCGCCGTGTTACTCTGGGGAGCCCACTGAATGCCGCTCGTTCCTCACCCAGTGTGATATTGTGTTTACTCTCCAGCCCAACACTTACTCCAGGAGCACTGCTCGTGTCGCCTACGTCATATCTCTCCTTATTGGACGGGCTCGTGAGTGGGGCACGGCAATCTGGGAGGCAAGGGCTGAGTGTACTAACCAGTATCAGGACTTTAAGGAGGAGATGATACGGGTTTTTGATCGATCTGTTTTTGGGGAGGAGGCTTCCAGGGCCCTGTCTTCCCTATGTCAAGATAATCGATCCATAACGGACTACTCGATTGAGTTTCGCACTCTTGCTGCCTCCAGTGGCTGGAACGAGCCGGCTTTGCTCGCTCGTTTTCTGGAGGGTCTCCGCGCAGAGGTAAAGGATGAGATTCTCTCCCGGGAGGTTCCTTCCAGCGTGGATTCCTTGATTGAACTCGCTATTCGCATTGAGCGACGGGTTGATCTTCGTCACCGAGCTCGTGGAAAGGAGCTCGCGTTCTCCGTTGCCCCCCTCTCCGCATCACTACCATCTTCCTCTGCCGGCTCGGGTGCTGAGCCCATGCAGCTGGGAGGTATCCGCATATCGACTAAGGAGAGGGAACGGAGAATCACCAACCGCCTCTGTCTCTATTGCGGTTCCGCTGGTCATTTTGTCACTTCATGTCCAGTAAAAGGCCAGAGCTCGTCAGTAAGCGGAGGGCTACTGGTGAGCGCTACTACTCCTGTCTCTCCTTCAAGATCCTGCACTACCTTGTCGGTCCATCTACGCTGGACCGGTTCGTCAGCTTCCTGCAGTGCCTTAATAGACTCTGGGGCGGAGGGCTGTTTTATGGACGAGACCTGGGCTCGGGAACATGACATTCCTCTCAGACAGTTAAAGGAGCCCACGGCCTTGTTCGCCCTGGATGGTAGTCCTCTCCCCAGGATTCAGCGTGAGACGCTACCTTTAACCCTCACTGTTTCTGGTAATCATAGTGAAACCATTTCTTTTTTAATTTTTCGTTCACCTTTTACACCTGTTGTTTTGGGCCATCCCTGGCTAGTTTGTCATAATCCTTCCATTAATTGGTCTAGTAATTCTATCCTCTCCTGGAACGTCTCTTGTCATGTGAGATGTTTAATGCCTGCTATCCCTCCTGTTTCCTCTGTCTCTTCTTCACAGGAGGAGCCTGGTGATTTGACAGGGGTGCCGGAGGAATATCACGATCTGCGCACGGTGTTCAGTCGGTCCAGGGCCACCTCTCTTCCTCCACACCGGTCGTATGATTGTAGTATTGATCTCCTTCCGGGAACCACCCCCCCCCCGGGGTAGACTATACTCTCTGTCGGCTCCCGAACGTAAGGCTCTCGAAGATTATTTGTCTGTAGCTCTTGACGCCGGTACCATAGTCCCCTCCTCCTCTCCCGCCGGAGCGGGGGTTTTTTTTGTCAAGAAGAGGACGGGTCTCTGCGCCCCTGCATAGATTATCGAGGGCTGAATGACATAACAGTGAAGAATCGTTATCCGCTTCCTCTTATGTCTTCAGCCTTCGAGATCCTGCAGGGAGCCAGGTTTTTCACTAAGTTGGACCTTCGTAACGCTTACCATCTCGTGCGCATCAGGGAGGGGGACGAGTGGAAGACGGCGTTTAACACTCCGTTAGGGCACTTTGAATACCGGGTTCTTCCTTTCGGCCTCGCTAACGCTCCAGCTGTCTTTCAGGCATTAGTCAATGATGTCCTGAGAGACATGCTGAACATCTTTGTTTTCGTTTACCTTGACGATATCCTGATTTTTTCACCGTCACTCCAGATTCATGTTCAGCACGTTCGACGTGTCCTCCAGCGCCTTTTAGAGAATTGTCTTTTTGTGAAGGCTGAGAAGTGCACTTTTCATGCCTCCTCCGTCACATTTCTCGGTTCTGTTATTTCCGCTGAAGGCATTACGATGGATCCCGCTAAGGTCCAAGCTGTCATTGATTGGCCCGTCCCTAAGTCACGCGTCGAGCTGCAGCGCTTTCTCGGCTTCGCGAACTTCTATCGTCGTTTCATCCGTAATTTCGGTCAGGTGGCAGCTCCTCTCACAGCCCTTACTTCTGTCAAGACGTGCTTTAAGTGGTCCGTTTCCGCCCAGGGAGCTTTTGATCTCCTCAAGAATCGTTTTACATCCGCTCCTATCCTTGTTACACCTGACGTCTCTAGACAGTTCGTTGTCGAGGTTGACGCGTCAGAGGTGGGCGTGGGAGCCATTCTTTCTCAGCGCTCCCTCTCTGACGACAAGGTCCACCCATGCGCGTATTTTTCTCATCGCCTGTCGCCGTCGGAACGTAACTATGATGTGGGTAACCGCGAACTGCTCGCCATCCGGTTAGCCCTAGGCGAATGGCGACAGTGGTTGGAGGGGGCGACCGTTCCTTTTGTCGTTTGGACTGACCATAGGAACCTTGAGTACATCCGTTCTGCCAAACGACTTAATGCGCGTCAGGCGCGTTGGGCGCTGTTTTTCGCTCGTTTCGAGTTCGTGATTTCTTATCGTCCGGGCTCTAAGAACACCAAGCCTGATGCTTTGTCTCGTCTCTTCAGTTCTTCAGTAGCCTCCACTGACCCCGAGGGGATTCTCCCTGAGGGGCGTGTTGTCGGGTTGACTGTCTGGGGAATTGAGAGGCAGGTAAAGCAAGCGCTCACTCACACTCCGTCGCCGCGCGCTTGTCCTAGGAACCTTCTTTTCGTTCCCGTTCCTACTCGTCTGGCCGTTCTTCAGTGGGCTCACTCTGCCAAGTTAGCCGGCCACCCTGGCGTTCGGGGTACGCTTGCTTCCATTCGCCAGCGTTTTTGGTGGCCCACCCGGGAGCATGACACGCGTCGTTTCGTGGCTGCTTGTTCGGTCTGCGCGCAGACTAAGTCCGGTAACTCTCCTCCTGCCGGCCGTCTCAGGCCGCTTCCTATTCCCTCTCGACCGTGGTCTCACATCGCCTTAGATTTTGTCACCGGACTGCCTTCGTCAGCGGGGAAGACTGTTATTCTTACGGTTGTCGATAGGTTCTCTAAGGCGGCTCATTTCATTCCCCTTGCTAAGCTTCCTTCTGCTAAAGAGACGGCACAAATCATCATCGAGAATGTTTTCAGAATTCATGGCCTTCCGTCAGACGTCGTTTCGGACAGAGGTCCGCAATTCACGTCTCAATTTTGGAGGGAGTTTTGCCGTTTGATTGGGGCTTCCGTCAGTCTCTCTTCCGGCTTTCACCCCCAGTCTAACGGTCAAGCAGAACGGGCCAATCAGACTATTGGTCGCATCTTACGCAGTCTTTCTTTTCGCAACCCTGCGTCTTGGTCAGAACAGCTCCCCTGGGCAGAATACGCCCACAACTCGCTTCCTTCGTCTGCGACCGGGCTATCTCCTTTTCAGAGTAGCCTCGGGTACCAGCCTCCGCTGTTCTCATCTCAGTTCGCCGAGTCCAGCGTCCCCTCCGCTCAGGCTTTTGTCCAACGTTGCGAGCGCACCTGGAAGAGGGTCAGGTCTGCACTTTGCCGTTATAGGACGCAGACTGTGAGGGCTGCTAATAAGCGTAGAACTAAGAGTCCTAGATATTGTCGCGGTCAGAGAGTTTGGCTCTCCACTCAGAACCTTCCCCTTAAGACGGCTTCTCGCAAGTTGACCCCGCGGTTCATTGGTCCGTTCCGTATTTCTCGGGTCATTAATCCTGTCGCAGTTCGACTTCTTCTTCCGCGATACCTTCGTCGCGTCCACCCGGTCTTCCATGTCTCCTGCATCAAGCCCGTCCTTCGCGCCCCCGCTCGTCTTCCCCCCCCCCCCCATCCTTGTCGAGGGCGCACCCATCTAGAGGGTCCGTAGAATTTTGGACATGCGTCCTCGGGGCCGTGGTCACCAGTACCTCGTAGATTGGGAGGGGTACGGTCCTGAGGAGAGGAGTTGGGTTCCCTCTCGGGACGTGCTGGAACGTGCGCTGATCGAGGATTTCCTCTGTTGCCGCCAGGTTTCCTCCTCGAGTGCGCCAGGAGGCGCTCGGTGAGTGGGGGGGTACTGTCATGTACTGTCATGTTGTGTCTTGTCTCTGTCCTTTCCCTTCACCCTGTCTCCCTCTGCTGGTCGTTGTTAGGTTACCTTTTCTCCCCCTCTTTCCCCCAGCTGTGCCTTGTCTCCTCCTAACCACTTCGTCACCCCTTTTCCCACCTGTTCCCTTTTTCCCTCTGATTAGGTCCCTATATCTCTCTCTGTTTCTGCTCCTGTCTTTGTCGGATTCTTGTTTGTTGTGTTTCATGCCTGAACCAGACTGTCGTCATGTTTGCTGTAACCTTGTCTTGTCCTGTCGGAATCTGCCGGTCCGTCTGAGCCTACCTATGTTTGGTAATTAAAGAAGCTCTGTTTAAGTTAATTCGCTTTTGGGTCCTCATTCACGCACCGTAACAGAGAGTGAGAGAGTGAGAGAGCCCAGAGGCTCTCACCCCCTCTGAGCACCCCCCCTGTCAGCCACCCTGATAGCCCTTCTGACAACCCCCCCACACTCACTGAGGACAAACACAAGACACAGATTGTATTACTTATGGTCTCAAATGGGAAATATATAGAAGAAAAAAAACTTTTTCCCAAACACAGTGTGTCTAAACTCTGGTGTCCAAACACCCAGCGCGCCCTCGACCTTCTGTCTGAGGACCAATTAGGCTCACCTAGCCACATAATAATACACACAGGCACAAACGACCTGAGAGCACAGCAGGAAAGGGTGGCCACAGCACTGAAGGGAGTGATTGAAAAGGCTTCTTCTACTTTCCCCAATGCACAAGTGGTTATCTCCACCCTGCTACCACGAAAAGACTTCCACCCTGCCACAATACAGCGGGTAAACGCAAGTTTTTCCCGTGACTGTGCCTCAAAACCAAATGTTTTCCTGGCCCACCACTCCACCCTGGACTTGAACAGCCTCTACGACCAGGTCCACCTCTACAAGGCAGCAGTGCCCACCTTTGCCCGAACTCTAAAGGACATCGCTCTCAAACGTATCCCCAACACTTCACACAGGAGCAACAGATCAATAGACACCCCGCCCAGACCAGCAAGACACCCTCCCACCCTCCCAGACCTGCAGGACCACCCCCCCCCCACCCCCGGACCTACACATAGAGGACCCACGCCAAGAGGAAATACATCCAGACCACAGCACCCCCAGACACATCCACACCCCCACCCCAACCAATCAACACCCCCCCACGTCAACCATGCCCACACCCCATTTAGGCCCCCTCAGATCAGACCTCTGCCACTCCTGCCCACCCCATGCACCCCACCCCCGCAAAGAGGGCCTCAACATGGAAGCCACACATACGCCCAGGTAGTGAGCGGGCAAACAGTCCCAACCCCCACTCTCACACTCGCCCAAGCCAATGGCATGTACCAGATGCTCAGCAGGCTCTGCTCACACTTACTGGCCTCAGGCCAAACCACGACCAACAACATTGGACACTCTATGGAACAAAAAGCCTTCACTATATCATCCTGGAATATTCAAGGCCTGAGGTCATCTGCCTTTGGCCTAAAGAGCAGGAACCCGGACTTCACCAAAGAAATCGGTAATACAGACATTGTCATCCTGCGGTTGCCCTCTAGGTTACAGAGAGCTGGTAGTCCCATCCACCAAACTACCAGGTGTGAAACAGGGAAGGGACTCAGGGGGTATGCTAATTTGGTATAGAGCAGACCTAACTCACTCCATTAAATGAATCAAAACAGGAACATTCTACATTTGGCTAGAAATTCAAAAGGAAATGATCCTAACAGAGAAAAATGTCCTCCTGTGTGCTACCTATATCCCCCCACTAGAATCCCCATACTTTAATGAAGACAGCTTCTCCATCCTGGAGGGGGAAATCAATCATTTCCAGGCCCAGGGACATGTACTAGTCTGTGGCGACCTAAATGCCAGAACCGGACAAGAACCTGACACCCTCAGCACACAGGGCGACAAACACCTGCCTGAAAGTGACAGCATTCCCTCCCACATATGCCCCCCTAGGCACAACTATGACAACCAACAAAAACGGGTCACAACTCCTGCAGCTCTGTCGCACGCTGGGTATGTACATAGTCAATGGTAGGCTTCGAGGAGACTCCTATGGTAGGTACACCTATAGCTCATCTCTTGGCAGTAGTACTGTAGACTACTTTATCACTGACCTCAACCCTCAAGTCTCTCAGAGCGTTCACAGTCAGCCCACTGACACCCCTATCAGACCACAGCAAAATCACAGTCTATTTTAAACAGAGCAATACTCAATCATGAGGCATCAAAGCCAAAGGAACTGAGTAACATTAAGAAATGCTATAGATGGAAGGAATGCAGTTTGGAAACCTACCAAAAAAAGATTAGGCAACAACAAATTCAATCCCTTTTAGACAATTTCCTGGGTAAAATGTTCCACTGTAATAGTGAAGGTGTAAACTTGGCAGTAGAAAATCTCAACAGTATATTTGACCCCTCAGCCTCCCTATCAAATCTAAAAATCTCAAATAGAAATCCGAAGAAAATTAACAACAATGACATGGTTTGATGAAGAATGCAAAAATCTAAGAAAGAAATTGAGAAACCTGTCCAACCAAAAACATAGAGACCCGGAAAACATGAGTCTACGCCTTCACTATGGTGAATCACTAAAACAATACAGAAATACACTACGGAAAAAGAAGGAACAGCATGTCAGAAATCAGCTCAATGTAATTGAAGAATCCATAGAAAACACTAAACAAACAACAACACGAAGAATTATCTATCCAAAATGGAGATGTATGGGTAAACCACTTCTCCAATCTTTTTGGCTCTATAACAAAGAATAAAGAGCAAAAACATATACATGATCAAATACAGATCTTAGAATCAACTATTAAAGACTACCAGAACCCACTGGATTCTCCAATTACATTGAATGAGTTACAGGACAAAATAAAAACCCTCCAACCCAAAAAGGCCTGTGGTGTTGATGGTATCCTCAATGAAATTATCAAATATATAGACAACAATAACCCCAATAACTACCGTGGAATATGCGTCAACAGTAACCTTGGGAAAATCCTCTGCATTATCATTAACAGCAGACTCGTACATTTCCTCAATGAAAACAATGTACTGAGCAAATGTCAAATTGGCTTTTTACCAAATTACCGTACAACAGACCATGTATTCACCCTGCACACCCTAATTGACAACCAACCAAACAAATCAAAACAAAGGCAAAGTCTTCTCATGCTTTGTTGATTTCAAAAAAGCCTTGGACTCAATTTGGCATGAGGGTCTGCTATAAAAACTGATGGAAAGTGGTGTTGGGGGTAAAACATACGACATTATAAAATCCATGTACACAAACAACAAGTGTGCGGTTAAAATTGGCAAAAAACACACACATTTCTTCACACAGGGTCGTGGGGTGAGACAGGGATGCAGCTTAAGCCCCACCCGGGCACTAGAAAAGTCTGCAGCACCCGGCCTCACCCTACTAGAATACGAAGTCAAATGTCTGCTGTTTGCTGATGATCTGGTGCTTCTGTCACCAACCAAGGAGGGCCTACAGCAGCACCTAGATCTTATGCACAGATTCTGTCAGACCTGGGCCCTGACAGTAAATCTCAGTAAGACCAAAATAATGGTGTTCCAAAAAAGGTCCTGTCACCAGGACCACAAATACAAATTCCATCTAGACACTGTTGCCCTAGAGCACACAAAAAACTATACATACCTTGGCCTAAACATCAGCGCCACAGGTAACTTCCACAAAGCTGTGAACGATCTGAGAGACAAGGCAAGAAAGGCATTCTATGCCGTCAAAAGGAACATAAATTTCAACATACCAATTAGGATTTGGCTAAAAATACTTGAATCCGTCATAGAGGCCATTGCCCTTTATGGTTGTGAGGTCTGGGGTCCGCTCACCAACCAAGACTTGGGACAAACACCAAATTGAGACTCTGCATGCAGTATTCTGCAAAAAAATCCTCAGTGTACAACGTAGAACACCAAATAATGCATGCAGAGCAGAATTATTGAACTGAAAAAGAACTGAAAAAGTGTATGCAAAGAGGCCTACAAATCTGACTCAGTTACACCAGCTCTGTCAGGCGGAATGGGCCAAAATTCACCTAACTTATTGTGGGAAGCTTGTGGAAGGCTACCCGAAACGTTTGACCCAAGTTAAACAATTTAAAGGCAATGCTACCAAAGACTAATTGAGTGTATGTAAACTTCTGACCCACTGGGAATGTGACGAAAGAAATACAAGCTGAAATAAATCATTCTCTCAACTATTATTCTGACATTTCACATTCTTGAAATAAAGTGGTGCTCCTGACTGACCTAATACAGGGAATTTTCAATAGGATTAAATGCCAGGAATTGTGAAACACTGAGTTTAAATGTATTTGGCTAAGGTGTATGTAAACTTCCGACTTCAACTGTAGATAGTCACGTTTTATTTTGTCTGGTGTTCTCTGATAAAGCAAAATATTCTTTGCTCACATGATTTGAATAACGAATCATCAGGAGTAGGCTGCGCCATAAGTAAGTGAGTAAACTGAGATATGACTAAGGAGTTAATCAGGGTAATTTTATCCATAAATAGACAGGTATTTACCTCTGGATGGTTGCAGGATCTTGTCTATTTTTATTGCAGGATCTTGTCTAAGTTTTCTATTGAAATTCATTGTGGAGAGGTCACGTCCTGACCTTAGTTCCTTTTTTATGTCTCTATTTTAGTTTGGTCAGGACTCACCCAGCCTGATGGGTCCTGTGGCAGCCCCACGCACCAGGCTGTCTCTCCGTCTCCTCCCTCCAGGTTCTCCCGCCTGTCCGGCGCTTTCAGAGTCTCCTTCCTGTCCGGAGCTGCCAGAGCCGCCCGTCAGTCAGGAGCTGCCAGAGCCGCCCGTCAGTCAGGAGCTGCCAGAGCCTGTCCGGCGCTGCCAGAGTCGCCCACCTGTTCGGCGCTGCTGTGGCGCTGCTGTTCGGCGCTGCCAGAGTCTCCCGCCTGTCCGGCGCTGCCAGCGTCTCCCGACTGTCCGGCGCTGCCAGAGTCTCTCGCCTATTCGGGGCCCACTGTAAGGGCCCCCAGTCTGGGGTCGGCGGTGAGGTTCGCCGCTCCAAAGGCGCCACTTAAGTGGGCCGAGACTAAGGTGGAGTGGGGTCCACGTCCCGCGCCAGAGCCGCCACCGCGGACAGATGCCCACCCAGACCATCCCCTATGGGTTTAAGTTTTGCGGCCGGAGTCCGCACCTTTGGGGGGGGGGTATTAACACGTCTTGACCACGTCCTGATCAGCCCATTTTATAGGTAAACTGCAGGGTAATGTAAAAGTTGTAGTTTTTAAAGATCCAATACGTAATATTGTACACTTATCATAATTAGGTTTTAGTCCAGAGAGTACAGAAAACTTATCTATTCTTTAATGAGACATTGCAGGGACCTAGCTTGCGGACTTAATATAAAACCTAAGTCATCGGCATACATGGACACATTTGTTTTTAAGCCTTGAATTTCTAATCCTCCAATGTTATTATTGGATCTGATTTTAATAGCTAGCTTTTCGATGGCCATAATAAATAGATATGGTGACCGCGGACACCCTTTTTTAACTACTCTTGACAATTCAAAACTCTCTAAGAAGTAGCCGTTATTTACTATTTTACACCTGGGGTTGCTATACATTATTTTTACCCATTTTATAATAGAATTACCAAAATTGAAAAATAAAACAGGAATTTATAAACAAAATCCAGTCTTACTTTATCAAATGCCTTTTCTAAATCCACTATAAATACCAAGCCTATCTACTTAGATGTTTCATGATGTCCTATTAATTCTAGTAGTTGTCGTATATTATCTCCAATGTATCGTCCATGTAAAAAACCTGTCTGATCAGGATGAACAATACCTGGTAAAAAACTTTTAATTCTGAGTGCTATGCATTCCGCTAGTATTTTTGCATCACAAAATTGAAGTATAAGGGGCCTCCAGTTTTTTAGACAGTTTTTTAGATGGGTCTTTATATTTGCCATCTGGGTCTTGTTTTAATAATAGAGAAATCAGACCTTCCTGCTGAGTTTCAAATCAAATCAAATGTATTTATATAGCCCTTCGTACATCAGCTGATATCTCAAAGTGCTGTACAGAAACCCAGCCTAAAACCCCAAACAGCAAGCAATGCATGTGTTGAAGCACGATGGCTAGGAAACACTCCCTAAAAAAGCCAAAACCGAGGAAGTAACCTAGAGAGGAACCAGGCTATGAGGGGTGGCCAGTCCTTTTCTGGCTGTGCCGGGTGGAGATTATAACAGAACATGGCCAAGATGTGCAAATGTTCATAAATGACCAGCATGGTCAAATAATAGGTCTGGGACAGGTAGCAAGTCCGGTGAACAGGTCAGGATTCCATAGCCGCAGGCAGAACAGTTGAAACTGGAGCAGCAGCACGGCCAAGTGGACTGGGGACAGCAAGGAGTCATCATGCCAGGTAGTCCTGAGGCATGGTCCTAGGGCTCAGGTCCTCCGAGAGAGAGAAAGAAAGAGAGAATTAGAGAGAGCATACTTAAATTCACACAGGACACCAGATAAGACAGGAGAAGTACTCCAGATATAACAAACTGACCCTAGCCCCCCGACACATAAACTACTGCAGCATAAATACTGGAGGCTGAGACAGGAGGGGTCAGGAGACACTGTGGGCCCATCCGATGATACCCCCAGACAGGGCCAAACAGGAAGGATATAACCCCACCCACTTTGCCAAGCACAGCCCCCACACCACTAGAGGGATATCTTCAACCACCAACTTACCATCCTGAGACAAGGCCTAGTATAGCCCACAAAGATCTCCGCCATGACACAACCCAAGGGGGGGCGCCAACCCAGACAGGAAGATCACATCAGTGACTCAACCCACTCAAGTGACGCACCCCTCCTAGGGACGGCATGAAAGAGCACCAGTAAGCCAGTGACTCAGCCCCAGTAATAGGGTTAGAGGCATAGAATCCCAGTGGAAAGAGGGGAACCGGCCAGGCAGAGACAGCAAGGTCGGTTAGTTGCTCCAGAGCCTTTCCGTTCACCTGGGTCAGACTACACTCAATCATTTGACCCACTGAAGAGATGAGTCTTCAGTAAAGACTTAAAGGTTGAGACCGAGTTTGCGTCTCTCACATGGGTAGGCAGATCATTCCATAAAAATGGAGCTCTATAGGAGAAAGCCCTTCCTCCAGCTGTTTGCTTAGAAAATCTAGGAACAATTAGGAGGCCTGCGTCTTGTGACCGTAGCGTACGTGTAGGTATGTACGGCAGGACCAAATCAGAGAGAAAGGTAGGAGCAAGCCCATGTAATGCTTTGTAGGTTAGCAGTAAAACCTTGAAATCAGCCCTTGCCTTGACAGGAAGCCAGTGTAGGGAGGCTAGCACTGGATTCTAGGATTCTAGCAGCCGTATTTAGCACTAACTGAAGTTTATTTAGTGCATTATCCGCGTAGCCGGAAAGTAGAGCATTGCAGTAGACTAACCTAGAATTAACAAAAGCATGGATACATTTTTCTGCCTCATTTTTGGACAGAAAGTTTCTGATTTTTGCAATTTTACGTGGATGGAAAGAAGCTGTCCTTGAAACAGTCTTGATATGTTCGTCAAAAGAGAGATCAGGGTCCAGAGTAACACCGAGGTCCTTCACAGTACCTGACAGACTACCATTTCTATAGGAATAGTTCAAACAATCCAATTATGGAGCTTTTAGTTTATCAAAAAAGGCTTGATATACCTTTACCGGACGGCCATCAAGCCCAGGGGTTTTTACAGACTGAAAGGATTTAATAGCCTTCGCACTGATCTTCCATTTTTTCCATTTTCCATTTTTTATATTATTTGGAAAGAATTCCTTACCGTAATCTTCATTCAGTGGGAGAGGATGAGATGGAAAAGAGAACATCTGCCTAAACTAATTAGCTTCCTCTTTTAAAATATAATTCAGAAAATCATAGATGACTCCATCTTCAGTAACGAGTTTCTGCAAATTCCTTTTGGTAGCGTTCCTGTATTGGAGATTCAGGAAGGATTTTGTGCATTTTCTCCATATTCCATCCAGTTTGCTTTATTTTTGTAACAGATTACATTAGATCGTTCGTGAATAAGTTCCTCAAGTTCTTTTTGTTTTTCGTCTAACTTATTTTGTATCTCTGTAGTATCATTTTTATTGCTATCTATCTGTACTATTAGTTCATGGATTTCTTGATAGTTTGTAGAGTGATTACCTTTACAGTCCATTGAGGTACTTAACACTATGTTATAGTCTCCTACCATGATGATTTGATCATTTGCTGCCTGTAATTTCAATAAATTGGTATAAATGTTTTCGAATAAGTATGGATCATCCTGATTTGGACTATATAGATGTTAATGAGCCCAATCTATTTTTTGATATTCAAAAGGATCCACCTTCCTTGTGAATCATTCCTGACTATTTGCACATTCCGATCAAAATGTTTGTTAATTAATATCATCACACATTTTGAGTTCCTTTGTCCATGACAGAAAATTATTTCACCACCCCATTCCTTTTTCTACGCAACTTCATCTAAGGATGTAGAGTGAGTTTCCTGTAAATAGTATATGTTATATTCCTTCCTTCCTGATCTTTTTTATAATCTGCTAAACCGTTACAATTATAACTGGTTATACTTATTTCACCCCTTACCATAACTAGATACTATTCTCAGTGTAAATTGACCATAATTAGTGCTTGTAAAGTTACTGCCATCCGAGGTATTATGACAGTCAAAACTAGAGCTTCCAAATATTTGATATTTAGAATTCAGTGTTTGTTTTATTCCTTTGCCTGTTTGCCTGTGAGCCAATGCCACAGATGTTAGAAAATTGAGACAAGATATTATGTGTGTAGTAAATCTGAGTAGGTTGATGTGGATGATATTGGATGTGATTTAGTAAGAGTGTGTACGATGTCTGTATAAGAGTAAGACTATAATGTGTGATGTCCAAATAAAAAATAACTCTGCCAATTTGCATGGTTGAGTGTCTATGTGTGTAACATGTAGTGCGTATAGCCTTAATATTCATGATAATTGTAATCCATATCGTATCACCGTCATAGTTGCATCATAATTACCTTTAACATCATTGAAAACACATCCCAGCATTTCCATAGCAATTGACATTTCACATGATCATGAAAGAGACCTTGCATTACTCTAGAGGCAGCTTCACTACAGTACAAATGTGTTCTGTACAATATGTTATTATTCCCCAATGCCCCTATTCTGATATCTTCCCCTTGCTTGTTGTAAACATATATAAACTTGTAGACAAATACATAAAAAAGATAGACAAACAATAAACACATTCAATTATAACAGTTTTCGACAATAGAGAGGGAGAGAAGAGAAAAGAGAGAAAGATAAAGTGAGAGAAGAGAGCAAGATCAGGTATGTGTGTGTGTATGTATAAGTCCGTATGTGTAAGCGAGCATGTAATTGAGTACAAGTGTGTTCATATCCACTTCATAATGTTCAGATATTTTTATAGTTCCCATACTTTTTTTTTCGTAACCTGAAGTTCCTGTAGAATTTAGTACAGCCATGGTGTTATGGAGCTGTCTCGGAATAGCTGTCCATCTATAAAGAGGTGTCCACAATGAGAAAGGTACACTTACCCTTCTCCCTTTGTTGCCTTTGTACCGGATACAGTCTCTTACGATGTTTGTTTATCTCCCTTGGAAATTGGTCATTGAGACCGAATTTGGTCCCTTTAAGCTCCCTTCCCCTGCTTTTGATCAGCTCCTTTTGTTGGTAGTGTTCAAATTTTGCAATGATCGGTCAGGGACACTTGGCCTTGTCACCCCGAGCTCCAAGTCTGTGTACTCGGTGGAAAGCCACCTTGTTTACAATCTCTATAGGACGTTTCAAGGTGGATTTCATGAATTCTGTGATCGAGCCCTCTGGATTATTGGATGCATCCTCAGGAATCCCAGAAAAAAATGTACGCATGCTACGACTTTGTATGTCTAGTAGCGACTCCCTCAACACCCTGTTTTCCCTGAGTAGACAATCCATGTTGGAATCGTGGATTTTTATCTTGGCTATGAGTGTCTTGTTTCTCCTTGGAGCGTGACAATTTCACTCTGGCTGAACTCCAAACTCCCCCCTCAGTCCTGTTACCTCCTCACACAACTTATCCAGTGTTGCATGGATTCCAGCTAGAACACTAGCCTTTACTTCATCGGTAAGTAAATTGTCCGTGTCTGTAGAATAATCTCTTTTTATGTCGGGTTAAAGTTATTTTGTGAGGTAGTCGGATCTTTCCATGATGGAGTATGTTGTTCCTCTATAGCGTAAAGCTGTTGGTATTTGTCGATTTCCCTCAGGGTCTCCTTAGTATCCAGGTTGGCTCTTTACTGCAACCAGTTGTTTTACGAAAAGATAACAACGAGTCTTTCCCACCCTTCCTCTTTGGTCAGGACCTCCCCCCCAGCACCAGGCAAAGGTTATTTGGTGCCTTTGACGACACCAGCCTCTCCCCTCCCAAATTCTTTCTTCTCCCCCTTTTTCCTTTTCCGCTTGACACCCTCCCCTCTAGTCTCTTACACTTCGCCACTATACTCTCCTCAACCACAAGCATAACCTGACTAGGAACAGCCTCATCTACACCACCATCCATAGCATGACTAGGCCCAGCCTCAACTACCCCATCATCTCTAGCCTGACTAGGGTCAGTCTCATCTACACCACCATCACTGGCATGACTAGGCCCAGCCTCTGCTGCCTGCGTCTCATTGCCCCCTGCACGTTGAACTCGATTTCCCCCACTGGTGCTTGTACCCTCACCTTGTCTATGGCCTTTATGTGGGCACGCAAAACTGTTATGCCCCAAATCCCCACACAAAACACTGTAGACTATCTGTGCAGGCAAACCGTGCGTAGAGCTCCTCCACATGCCTCACTTTAAAATGCACATTTAGCTATTGCTCATTGTTATTCAGAAACATGAATGCAGTCCTCCGGAACAAAACAATATTCTTAACGGCATCGGCCTGAAAACCTGCAGACAGTTCACGATATCTGCTACCACCCTGGTTCAAGGGGTAGAAAGAGGCGGAATGGGCACCAACACACCCCTTACAAATATTCCACTGACAATCAGCCTACCAACCAAATCTGACCTTTTTATGAACACAACCACAGCGTTGTTAATTCTGGAAGCGGAATGTATAAATTCAGCTCCTACCTGTTCACCAACCACGAGCAGAACCTCCTCCACCTTAACTCCATTCTCAGGAACACACCTGAAACCATGCCGTAACGACAGCGTCTCCTCCGTGCAAGGCTGAGAAGCCATTGCGCACACCACACCTTCCAAACACCAGGAAACTAAAACTCTGTCCTCTTCCACCCTAAACTTTGAAAAGAAACTGTGGATACCGCTAAAACAAATAGTGCATTAACCCCCCACAATAAAAAATAAAAATTGAAAGAAAAGACCATGGACAGAATCAAGAAAACACTCAAACTCCAAAAAACTCCCAGCATGCACTGCGAGAGAGCGAGAGAGAGCGAGAGAGAGGGAGCTAATGATACTGTAGTTAATAATGAGATTCTTCTAACTTAACAATTGGATTAATTTTGTATCCATATTAGGAAAAGGAAAAATTAAACAGATTGAAGAAAGGGGGAGACTGTAATTCAGTTCTCATCATTTTGACATATGAAGATATGATATCCTGGCAACTTATATTGGCCAGTTGCTTTATCCCAGTGTATAACATGGGGGATATTGCCTGTCAACTATGACTGACGAGGCTTAAAGAAACAGTACATTAAATTGTAAACGATAGACACTGAACCTGCCATATGAGGGACAGATGAGAAATGAAAGAGAGAGAGAGAGAGAGAGAGAGAGAGAGAGAGAGAGAGAGAGCGAGCGACAAAATGAGAGAAATAGAGAAAGCGATTCACTATAGGGGAAGACAGATGGGAAAGATATATCGGAGAAGAAAGAGATAAGATAGGCTCTGAAATAAATTGCAAAGAGAAGGATAGAAGTGAGGGGATGAAAGGATGAGGAATGGGGAAAATGTAATAGAGATAGAGAGAGAAAGCGAGACCAGGAAGAGGGGGAGAGGGAGAAAGATGCAATATAAGGTATCTTCAGTTGTACTGAAACAGAGGAATCAATTTGATGTCAGTCACTCGGGGTTGATCACATGACTTGTGAGCATGCTCAGTAGGGTTTACCCTAGCCCACTGGGGTGGGAAATAAAGACAGGAGCAAGAGAAAAAAGACAGTAGGGAAAAGACAGAAAAAAAAACAGGAAAGAGAGAAAGGAAGCAACGGAGAAATGAAGCAAGGAAATGTGTGTAATGATGGAGTGAATAATTAATATGAAACAAGACTGAACCTGAAGAAACAAAACAGAACCTGAAGACACACACACCCCATCATTACCCCCCAGCCCCGCCCCCTAACCCCCTACACACACACACACACACACACACACACACACACACACACACACACACACACACTCACACACACACACACACACACACACACACACACACACACACACACACACACACACACACACACACACACACAAGATAAATATAGGCCCTCTACACAGTAACAACTTCCCCGTGGCTACTGCAACCAATAGTAGGGGTGTTGCAATATTCCCTTCACACCCCAGTGAAGGGGTCGCTCTTATACAGCATGATTCTATTGGAGACATGGATCTCACTCTCCACCCTCAGGGGCTTGAAGAGAGGCTACTGCTGTGGTTCATTGTCCTCTGTCGTCTACTGTAGCTGGAGGTGGTTCTCTACACATCCACACGAACACACACACACACACACACACACACACACACACACACACTGTCTGTGGAGATGCATCTCAGTGAGAGGTTGAGCTTAGCAGTCTGGGAGGAGACCGTGTTGTTTTCAATTCACATGTCTTATTACAATTCATCACATTTATACAGACTTTACTGTTATAGTAGGTCTCTACTGAGTAGAGTCTACCCAGGTGATGCTCTGTCTGCCTTGGGGAAACTCACAAACTGCAAAGTTATGCTCTCTTTTATGACCCCTGTGTAATGAAAACCTCCCTCATCTTCCCTCTCCTTCCATCCTCCCTTATTCCTTCCATCTTCTTCTCTATCACTGTGAGTACTGCTACTTACTGTTGAGTACTGTGTTAATGTGGTTCATTTCTATAACAGCTAAATGGGTCAAATACAGTTGACAAACCACCACAATGTAATGTCCTTATTAGCAGATTGCCTCAGAGCCCAAAAATGTGCTCTGTGTTGCACACACACACACACACACACACACACACACACACACACACACACACACACACACACACACACACACACACAAACATACAAACACAGTAATTAGTCAGTGTTCTGTTCCAGAACCGGCGAGGAGAGGAGCGCGATCTGGGCCACAGCGGGGCCCGAGGTGACGCTCCATTTGTTTCTGTGTGGAGACTCAGATTAAGAACACTTTGAACAGTTAAAACTCGTTAAAGTCCATTTAGAACAGTTCTAACTCTCTGAAGCCCATTTAGAACAGTTCGAATTCTCTGAAGCCCATTTAGAACAGTTCTAAATCTCAAAAGTCCATTTACGAAAGTTTGAACTCTCTGAAGCTCATTTAGAACAGTTTGAACTCTCTGAAGCCCATTTAGAACAGTTTGAACTCTCTGAAGCCCATTTAGAACAGTTTGAACTCTCTGAAGTCCATTTAGAACAGTTCGAACTCTCTGAAGTCCATTTAGAAGAGTTCGAACTCTCTGAAGTCCATTTAGAACAGTTCGAACTCTCTGAAGCCCATTTCGAACAGTTCGAACTCTCTGAAGTCCATTTAGAAGAGTTCGAACTCTCTGAAGCCCATTTAGAAGAGTTTGAACTCTCTGAAGTCCATTTAGAACAGTTCGAACTCTCTGAAGCCCATCTCGAAGAGTTCGAACTCCCTGAAGCCCATTTAGAACAGTTCAAACTCTCTGAAGCCCATTTCGAACAGTTCAAACTCTCTGAGGCTCATTTAGAACAGTTCGAACTCTCTGAAGTCCATTTAGGACAGTTCGAACTCTCTGAAGTCCATTTAGAACAATTTGAACTATCTGAAGTCAATTTAGGACAGTTTGAATTCTCTGAAGTCCATTTAGAACATTTAGAACTCTCTGAAGTCCATTTAGGACAGTTCGAACTCTCTGAAGCCCATTTAGAACAGTTGAATCTCTCTGAAGCCCATTTAGAACAGTTCAAACTCTCTGAAGTCCATTTAGAACCTTTCGAACTCTCTGAAGCCAATTTAGAACAGTTTGAACTCTTTGAAGCCCATTTAGAACAGAAATAAGGAGAAAGTGGAGGAGAAAGTGGAGGAGAAAGTGACGCTCTCAGAACATTCAGATAGAAACCGCATTGGCCCAACTCTCTATATACTGAATATGACTCTGACACTAAGCCCCTCCAGACCATAGAGGTTCTAGTTAGGTAATTATGTGACCCAGACAGAAACAGTCACAATGTAACACACATACAGTGGCAAGAAAACGTATGTGTACCCTTTGTAATTACCTGGATTTCTGCATAAATTGGTTATACATTTTGATCTGATTTTCATCTAAGTCACAACACTAGACAAACACATTCGCACTAACGCACAAACAGTTATGCGTCTTCATGATGGCGCGGATAGAGATGGCAGCTTTGCTTCTAGGAAACTGTGCACTATTTCGTTTTTTTATGTATTATTTCTTACATTGTTATCCCCGAAAATCTTAAGCGTTATTACATATAGCCAGGAAGAACTATTGGATATCAGAGAGACGTCAGCTTACCAGCACAACCAGCAGTACGACCAGGAATACAACTTTCCCAAAGCGGATCCTTTGTCTGCACTTGAAATTGTCTGCATTTGAAATTATTCCAATGCTGGTCTGACCAATTGGATTCCACGCTTCAAGATTGCTTCAAACGCATGAACTGGGATATGTTCCAGGTAGCCTCAGACAACAACATTGATGTATGCTCTGACTCAGTGAGCGAGATTATAAGGAAGTGTATAGAAGATGTTGTACCCACTGTGACTATTTAAACCTTCCCTTACCATGAACCATGGATTGATGGCAGCATTCGCGCAAAACTGAAAGCACAATACCACCGTGGCTTCTTCCGTGGTGTCCTCCTATGAAAACCATTCTTGTTTAGTGTTTTACATATTGTATACTCGTCAATAGAGATGTTAGCATGTTCCAGAGATTTCTGTAAGTCTTTAGCTGACACTTGGATTCTTCTTAACCTAATTGAGCATTATGCGCTGTGCTCTTGCAGCCGTCTTTGCAGAGTAGCAACAGTACTGAACTTTCTCCATTTATAGACAATTTGTCTTACTGTGGATTGATGAACATCAAGGATTTGATGCACCAGATCATCAGCAAACAGTAGATATTTGACTTCAGATTCTAGTAGGGTGAGGCCGGGTGCTGCAGACTTTTCTAGTGCCTGCGCCAATTCGTTGATATATATGTTGAAGACGGTGTGGCTTAAGCTGCATCCCTGTCTCACCCCACGACCCTGTGTGAAGAAATTTGTGTTTTTTTGCCAATTTTAACCGCACACTTGTTGTTTGAGTACATGGACTTTATAATGTCGTATGTTTTACCCCCAACACCACTTTCCATCAATTTGTATAGCAGACCCTCATGCTAATTTGAGTCAAATGCCTTTTTGAAATCAACAAAGCATGAGAAGATTTTGCCTTTGTTTTGGTTTGTTTGGTTGTCAATTAGGGTGTGAAGGGTGAATACATGGTCTGTTGTACGGTAATTTGGTAAAAAGACTATTTGACATTTGCTCAGTACATTGTTTTCCTTGAGGAAATGTAGGAGTCTGCTGTTAATGATAATGCAGAGGATTTTCCCAAGGTTACTGTTGACGCATATTCCACGGTAGTTATTGGGGTCAAATTTGTCTCCGATTTTGAGGATTGGGGTGAACAGTCCTTGGTTCCAAATATTGGGGAAGATGCCAGAGCTAAGGATGATTTTAAAGAGTTTTAGTATAGCCAATTGGAATTTGTTGTCTGTATATTTTATTATTTCATTAAGGATACCATCAACACCACAGACCTTTTTGGGTTGGAGAGTTTTTATTTTGTCCTGTAACTCATTCAAGGTAATTGGAGAATCCAGTGGGTTCTGGTAGTCTTTAATAGTTGATTCTAAGATTTGTATTTGATCATGAATATGTTATTGTTCTTTATTCTTTGTTATAGAGCCAAAAAGATTGGAGAAGTGGTTTACCCATACATCTCCGTTTTGGATAGATAATTATTTGTATTGTTGTTTGTTTAGTGTTTAGAGTCTATGGATTCTTCAATTACATTGAGCTGATTTCTGACGTGCTGTTCCTTCTTTTTCCGTATTGTTTTAGTGATTCACCATAGTGAAGGCGTAGACTCATGTTTTCCGGGTCTCTATGTTTTTGGTTGGACAGGTTTCTCAATTTCTTTCTTAGATTTTTGCATTCTTCATCAAACCATCTATCTATCTATCTATCTATCGATCGATCTATCTATCTATCTATCTATCTATCTATCTATCTATCTATCTATCTATCTATCTATCTATCTATCTATCTATCTATCTATCTATCTATCTATCTATCTATCTATCTATCTATCTATCTATCTATCTATCTATCTATCTATCTATCTATCTATCTATGGGGATCATAGCTAGCTAGTTACATTTTACTGGTTAAATAGCAATCCTGCAGCTGCCCTCTCTGGCTGGCTAGTTACACATCAAATCACCAGCCAGTTCATTTTAGCTCTGAAAAATGCCTAGTGACAAATGCTACTCAAGTTGTCAATATAAGCATTTTATGTTGTACACCTACCAAAGAAAACATGAACATATAAATCAACTAAATCAACTAAATCAACTAGCTAGCTAGCTACCATGCCTCGTTTTGGCTGACTGTCTACTCAGCTTGTTATCAAAAATATATTTCACAGACTCATCTTATCAATGGGGAAAAATACTCTAGAATGTTAATATTATCATCACCAGCAAAACAAAACAAATTGTATACCGTTTCTTACCTTAATGTTGTTGTCCTGATCTCAATGACAGAGCAGTGTGAAAGTTGTGAGAGCAGTGTGAAAGTTGTGAGAGCAGTGTGACAGTTGTAAGAGCAGTGTGAAAGTTGTGAGAGCAGTGTGAAAGTTGTGAGAGCAGTGTGAAAGTTGTGAGAGCAGTGTGACAGTTGTTAGAGCAGTGTGAAAGTTGTGAGAACAGTGGGAAAGTTGTGAGAGCAGTGTGACAGTTGTGAGAGCAGTGTGAAAGTTGTAAGAGCAGTGTGAAAGTTGTGAGAGCAGTTTGACAGTTGTGAGAGCAGTGTGAAAGTTGTGAGAGCAGTGTGAAAGTTGTGAGAGCAGTTTGAAAGTTGTGAGAGCAGTGTGAAAGTTGTGAGAGCAGTGTGAAAGTTGTGAGAGCAGTTTGAAAGTTGTGAGAGCAGTGTGAAAGTTGTGAGAGCAGTGTGACAGTTGTTAGAGCAGTATGAAAGTTGTGAGAACAGTGGGAAAGTTGTGAGAGCAGTGTGACAGTTGTGAGAGCAGTGTGAAAGTTGTGAGAGCAGTGTGAAAGTTGTGAGAGCAGTGTGAAAGTTGTGAGAGCAGTGTGAAAGTTGTGAGAGCAGTGTGAAAGTTGTGAGAGCAGTTTGAAAGTTGTGAGAAACCTTTCAGATCCAGTGGAGGCCAGGTGCCTCCCGGTAGCAGTATTCACTTTAAGTCCCTGCTCCAAAACTCACAATTTTCTCAACCTGTTGTACAAAATAAATAAAAACAATTGGGAGATGTTTCTATGTTAAATTGGCTGTTAACATTTGATTACTGAAATCTCTGCACATCATGTACATGTTAGTCATTGAGCAGACACTCTTATCCAGAGCAACTTACAGGAGCAATTAGGGTGTGAAGTAGGCATATCAACAGATTTTTTCACCTAGTCGGCTCGGGAGTCGCACCAATAACCTTTCAGTTACTGGCTCAACGTGCTTAACCGCTAGGTTACCTGCAACCAAAGACTCACGTGCTGCTTACACAACTGAACACAGACGTTGTGGAGCAGGGCGGTGCACAAACCTTTGGTGGGGAAGGTGCTCAAAGTGACAAAACAGGGCACCTTTTCATAGAAGGGCAAAAGAGTAGGTGCTCCAGCATCCCTAGTGCTCTATCTGTGCAAGTGCATGTTGTGGAGGATTGTGTTTGAGTTATGTCATTGTGTTTGTGTGCATGGTATTGTGTTTGAGTGCATGTGATTGTGTTTGTGTTTGTGTGCATGCGATTGTGTTTATGTGCATGTGATTGTGTTTATGTTCATGTGATTGTGTTTGTGTGCATGTGATTGTGTTTATGTGCTTGTGTTCATGTTTATGCGCATGTGATTGTGTTTGTGTGCATGTGTTTGTGTGCATGTGATTGTGTTTATGTGATTGTGTTTATGTGATTGTGTTTATGTGATTGTGATTATGTTTATCTGATTGTGTTTATGTGATTGTGATTGTGTTTATCTGATTGTGTTTATGTGCATGTGATTGTGATTGTGTTTGTGTGCATGTGATTGTGATTGTGTTTTTCACATTTTTCATGTAAAAGACTGCTTGTAAATAAATGTAATAGACTGCTTGTAAATAATATCCTTCTTGGAGACAATCAGACAAAGACGTGACGGACGCCTGATGAAATGTCCTCTAGATGGGCCATGTACTGTTCATGACTCACTGTGTTGCTACGAGTGACAGGTTGCTGAGTTCAACACACTGACGAGTGTGACCTGGCTGTTGTGACCGTTACCGTGGGCAACGTGTTACTGAGGGAACACTGCCATAGCCTTAATGCTGCTTTAATTAGCTACAGTGAAATACTTTGTCTAGGAGATGACAGGGAGGGAAAAACAGTGGGGATTGCTGGCCAGCTCTCTTGGAATTAGCCCCATAGACATTAGAGAGGCAGAGAAAACTAGTAGGTAGCTGTAGTTTAAACAGAAGCACTGAACCTATAACACACTCAAAGTAACCGAAGCTGCGAATGTTTCATGAACATAGAACACAGCTATACTCCGAGTTGATATTCATGTCATAAGAAGGAATTCCCCTTGACCATGTCCACAAATTGAGGAAAACTAACACTGTTAGGGCCTCCCGGGTGGCGCAGTGGCAAAGGGCGCTGTACTGCAGCGCCAGCTGTGCCACCAGAGACCCTGGGTTCGCTCCCAGGCTCTGTCATAACCGGCCGCGACCGGGAGGTCCGTGGGGCGACGCACAATTGGCATAGCGTCGTCCGGGTTAGGGAGGGCTTGGCCGGTAGGGATATCCTTGTCTCATCGCGCACCAGCGACTCCTATGGTGGGCCGGGCGCAGTGCACGCTAACCAAGGTTGCCAGGTGCACAGTGTTTCCTCCGACACATTGGTGCAGTTGGCTTCCGGGTTGGCTGCAGTGCGGCTTGGTTGGGTTGTGTATCGGAGGACGCATGACTTTCAAACTTCGTCTCTCCCGAGCCCGTACGGGAGTTGTAGCGATGAGACAAGATAGTAGCTACTGACAATTGGATACCACGAAAAAAAGGGTAAAAAAAACAACAACAAAAAAAAAACACTTTTCCATTGACCCCCATTGTAAAAGAGACAACTTTGTCGTAGATAACAAAACATGCTGAAAAGCTGCTGTGTTATTCAATGTACATGTAACCAGGTCAAAAATCTATAGTTTGCAGAACTCCCTCGTAGGGAAATAGATCCTGCGAGAAGAGCCTTGTGGTTTCAGCTATTCGGCGTGGGACAGTGGGAAATGTGGGGACCAAATATGCTATGTATGTATGTGTGTGGAAAACATTTAATCACAGGTAAGACATTTCACTTGTTCAGTATAACTCTACTCACTACTTGTAGCTGTATAGTATGTTTGTTTGTGTTGTTGGTCTTGGCTAGCTTAATATTCAGGTAGTAGGTAGCTAGCTTTTCCTAAATGTAGTTTGGAATTGACAAATTGCATTTGAAAAAAGTCACGTTTTTTCTATGAGCCAATGGGGTAACCTAGGTAACCACAGGTTGTTTTCCCACAGGCGGGCGGGGCCATGACGTTCTAGCTAATAACAACTTGGACTATTCAAAGAGGTTCTGTTGTTTCCATGACAGCTATAGAACATTGTATTTCATTTTGACTCAATCAATGCCAGCTCTGTGATGGCGCTGCCAGCTTTGAAATGAGATGTAAAATAACAACAGAGAGTAGAGAGCAGTCAGAGGATGAGGAAAATAACAACTGTGGGCTGAGAGAGAGAGAAAATAAAGAGAGAGAGACAGGGCAGTAAGAGAGAGAGAGGAAAACACCAATTGTGGGCTGAGAGAGCGAGAGAGAGAGAGAAGGAGAGAGAGAGAGCGACAGAGAGGAAAACAACAACTCTGGACTAGACAGAACTCCCAGGAGGCTGTGCGGTAGACAGACACAGATGTTTAAATTCAGATCACACACACGGCTGCAAACCATGCTGCTTACAAGAGAGAGAGACGGAGGGAGAGAAAGAGAGAAGGGGAGAGAAAGAGAGAGATAGTAGAGAGGGATGGGAAAGAGAAAGGGGGAGAGAAGGAGATGGAGAGAGAGAGGGAGTGTAGAGAGAGATGAGGGGAGACATGGGGGAGGGATGAGAGAGCAAGGGGAAGAATGAGATAGAAAGTGATGTAAAAGGAAGGAGAGCGAGAGACTGAGTATTATTGACCAATCACACACACACACACACGCACACACACACACACACACAACATGACAGTTATTTATAAGACTGTGTGACATAGAGAATTACTACTCAGTCTGTTGCTGTGCCCTGTGCAGTTATTCTGTATATACAGTGCCTTGCGAAAGTATTCGGCCCCCTTGAACTTTGCAACCTTTTGCCACATTTCAGGCTTCAAACATAAAGATATAAAACTGTATTTTTTTGTGAAGAATCAACAACAAGTGGGACACCATCATGAAGTGGAACGACATTTATTGGATATTTCAAACTTTTTAACAAATCAAAAACTGAAAAATTGGGCGTGCAAAATTATTCAGCCCCTTTACTTTCAGTGCAGCAAACTCTCTCCAGAAGTTCAGTGAGGATCTCTGAATGATCCAATGTTGACCTAAATGACTAATGATGATAAATACAATCCACCTGTGTGTAATCAAGTCTCCGTATAAATGCACCTGCACTGTGATAGTCTCAGAGGTCCGTTAAAAGCGCAGAGAGCATCATGAAGAACAAGGAACACACCAGGCAGGTCCGAGATACTGTTGTGAAGAAGTTTAAAGCCGGATTTGGATACAAAACGATTTCCCAAGCTTTAAACATCCCAAGGAGCACTGTGCAAGCGATAATATTGAAATGCAAATCTACCAAGACCTGGCCGTCCCTCTAAACTTTCAGCTCATACAAGGAGAAGACTGATCAGAGATGCAGCCAAGAGGCTCATGATCACTCTGGATGAACTGCAGAGATCTACAGCTGAGGTGGGAGACTCTGTCCATAGGACAACAATCAGTCGTATATTGCACAAATCTAGCCTTTATTGAAGAGTGGCAAGAAGAAAGCCATTTCTTAAAGATATCCATTAAAAGTGTTGTTTAAAGTTTGCCACAAGCCACCTGGGAGACACACCAAACATGTGGAAGAAGGTGCTCTGGTCAGATGAAACCAAAATTGAACTTTTTGGCAACAATGCAAAACGTTATGTTTGGCATAAAAGCAACACAGCTGAACACACCATCCCCACTGTCAAACATGGTGGTGGCAGCATCATGGTTTGGGCCTGCTTTTCTTCAGCAGGGACAGGGAAGAGGGTTAAAATTGATGGGAAGATGGATGGAGCCAAATACAGGACCATTCTGGAAGAAAACCTGATGGAGTCTGCAAAAGACCTGAGACTGGGACGGAGATTTGTCTTCCAACAAGACAATGATCCAAAACATAAAGCAAAATCTACAATGGAATGGTTCAAAAATAAACATATCCAGGTGTTAGAATGGCCAAGTCAAAGTCCAGACCTGAATCCAATCGAGAATCTGTGGAAAGAACTGAAAACTGCTGTTCACAAATGCTCTCCATCCAACCTCACTGAGCTCGAGCTGTTTTGCAAGGAGGAATGGGAAAAAATGTCAGTCTCTCGATGTGCAAAACTGATAGAGACATACCCCAAGCGACTTACAGCTGTAATCGCAGCAAAAGGTGGCGCTACAAAGTATTAACTTAAGGGGGCTGAATAATTTTGCACGCCCAATTTTTCAGTTTTTGATTTGTTAAAAAAGTTTGAAATATCCAATAAATGTCGTTCCACTTCATGATTGTGTCCCACTTGTTGTTGATTCTTCACAAAAAAATACAGTTTTATATCTTTATGTTTGAAGCCTGAAATGTGGCAAAAGGTCGCAAAGTTCAAGGGGGCCGAATACTTTCGCAAGGCACTGTACTGTAGTCCTTGCCTTGCTGTGTGAGACTATTTTGTGAGATGTGCTGTCTCATACATACAAACCTGTGGTGAAATACACTACCCTCAAACAGCTTCAGGCTGTATAACAATGGCTATAATGGTTTCCTGAGATAGATGTAAAGACTGATATAACATCAACTAATGCATTCATTCACTATCCACAAAATCACATTATGCTGTGGTCACGATACAGGTCTGTTTCTATTCACATGTTGAAGAGCTTATCATACGAGACAGGCTACTGTAATTTACAGGAGTGAAACACACTGTTATATACATTGTAGGCCTAGACATTGTCTGTTGATCTGATATACAGCACAGGTAACCGCCAAAATAAAGGAAACACCAACATAAAGTGTCTTAATAGGGTGTTTGGCTACCCCGAGATGTAATTTGTAAATAAGAATTTGTTCTTAACTGACTTGCCTAGCTAAATAAGGTCAAATAAAATATTGGAAGGATGCAACATCATTCTTTTTATTGATGCTGGTGGAAAACACTGGCACCGCTCCAAAATCTCCCATATGTGTTGAATTGGGTTAACATCTGGTGACTGAGACAGACACACACTCTCACACACTTTATTTTGGCAGTTACCTGTACAGTGTTTATGTACAGTATGGTATGACAAAGAGGCAGGCAGCGTAGGTGGCAGCTGGTGCTGTTCTGTTTCAAACCACCTGCCTTCTAAAATAGAATGTAGAATTTAGAAGTGGAATAGAGAAGATCAGAGGAAGCAGGCTCAGCAGGATTCATGGTGTTATGATTATTATCTTTCGGAATGGTCCATCCCCATACATCACTATTCCATCCCGATCTGCCTGATCTGATCAACGTTAGCTCCATGTTTACAGTGCCACACATTGTGTAAATATTATCACTGGAGGCGATGATGGTGTCGTGACGTGACAGATGTGATGACTGGTATTTATCAAAAATGACCTACTCCATTGAATTATTACTAGATTAAATGTAACAATGTAACAATTAAGTCATTAGGAATTTGGGGAACCACGGGAAAAGTTCTTTAACGAGTCACTATCTCCCGACTTAACCTCGAAAGATATTATCAATATCTCTTGCATCAATAGCCATCAATTATCAACTATTACTTCATCAGTCTCATTCTGAACATCGTTGATTTAGTAAATCTGAGTGAACCTTAACCTAAGTCATGAATCAGCAATACACAAATTGACTTCATTATTTATTTACTAACTAACTAAATAATCACACAGAAAAACATAAACACACACACACGCACACACGGTATAAGTTATTGATTACTAACATAATGCAATGAAAACAGTCCCTAGTGCACTAACATGATATGACGGCTTGTTACACAATGGAAAGAGGAGGGGTATGTAAGGAGAGGGAGAGACAAAGAGTCAACTTCTTGTACATACATTTGGAATGCTCACCGTAGTCAGAATATTTAGCAACCTAACAACCTCTCATTTGGATTATAAATGCAACATGTATTTACGCATAGATGTCTTTCGCTGTTGTCTCTCTGTTGAAACCACTCGATCCGTCTATGGCGAGTAGTTAGATGAAAATCTCTGGTTGTCCATCAGAGGTCACAATGTCCTTCTTAGTTGTATGGCTCTTTGTCTTGGAATGTTCATTAGAATGGATGCATCAGAGGTGTGACACCCAGTGGTGAGAAGGATCTGTTCTTCCCTACCGTCTTTGGTCAATTGTCCTAGACTTTCCTACCCAGCTCCAGACTGTGAATGGTTGGTCTAGTCTTCACCTTCTTCACTCGTCGAGAGTTTCAGAGGGTCTTACCATTTTCTGTCAACCATTTCAATGTGTGGACCACGTCCTCACGTTCTCTACTCTGCACTTAAATTCTCAGCTAGTCCTTTTAAGTACTCTGGCCTTGGAGGGCATTCTGTCCTGTCGATATAATGTCTTTGAAAAATAATGGAGAGCCGCACACACCCTAGGAGCTCAGATGCAAAAATGTTATGTCCAACGTTTCTACAGACAAGCTGTCTTCATCAGGGTATAATGACAATGCAAGGGTGACTCATTGATATAGTGTCAAAAGACACACAAGCGTCTGTAATCATGGCCGGGTGTGGCCTGATATCATT
Organism: Oncorhynchus mykiss; assembly: GCF_013265735.2. Classification (NCBI taxonomy): domain Eukaryota; kingdom Metazoa; phylum Chordata; class Actinopteri; order Salmoniformes; family Salmonidae; genus Oncorhynchus; species Oncorhynchus mykiss. The sequence goes on from NC_048569.1 coordinate 83,438,279, forward strand.
GGTTAATTCTCATATATATTAAAATAGCATTAAAAAATAATAATTTATAGATAGCGTGCGATCATAGATACAATTTGGCTACAATCATTTACAATAGCAAATTCACAAGAATGACTTCAGATCAAGTCTATGTTGAGACCGAAGGGAGCAAGGGTCTTTAAATTAAAGATCCAGGCAGCCTCTCGTTTTAACAATAAATTATCGAGGTCACCCCCTCTCCTAGGGAGGGTGACATGTTCGATGCCAATATAACGAAGAGATGAAATCGAGTGGTTTGCTTCCAAAAAGTGGGTCGCAACTGGGTTAGTCAAGTTTTTACACCTAATTGTGCTACGATGCTCAGAAATTCGTACTTTTAATTCGCGCTTTGTTTTACCCACATCATTTTCACCACAAGGACAAGTTATAAGATACATTTATGCCTTAGTGGAGCACGTGATAACACCTTTGATTGGGATCTGTTTCCCTGTTTTGGGGTGTTTGAAGGATCTTCATTTACAAGTGCCATTGCATTGAGCAAAGCCATTACACTTGTAGTTTCCATCCAGTAGGGGTGCAAATAGACATTGTGCAGGGATATCTCGGGGTGGTAAATCAGCGTTTACCAATTGATCTCTGAGATTTCTGCCCCGCGAGAATACGACCAGACACAATGTCTGTGCTCACGTGGGCGTGGTTGCTGACCGGGCCCAGGTTTATATGAAAAGCCATTATCATTTAGAAGGCTAAAATCACATTTCTATCTTCACAAAAGTATTCTTATACTTAATAATTTATTTTGTACAACATTTAGATGCAAACTAGGACATGTACATGTTCAGAGTTACAGTTATCTTGTTATACCTGTCTTAATGACATCACAAATAATACATGATATGACATGATTACTGTTCTTTTTGGATCCCCACTAACCATTCAAAAAGTTTGGATTTCAAAACTAATGTTCCAATGTCCAATCTTTTGATGTTAGAGTTATTAGGCAAGAGTCTCTCTCTACACACAGCCCATTCCTTTGTTCAATACTGCAGGGCAAGAGAGAGAATGTTTACGACTGGCGTTAAGTCATAAAACCTGCCCAACTCCCCCCTTCCTCTGTGGTGTGGTGGGGGTGGGTCTGGATAACTGTCAGCCCTGTGCTGAGCTGATTTGGTGCCTTTGATCCTCACCAAGGGGAGAGAGTCATGACAACGGGTAGATGTGTGTATAGTGGTTGGCAGGTTGGTAGTCAGGGAATGTGACTGTGTGTGTGTGTTTTAACTTTACCACCAGGGCATGAGAGGGAGAGAGCGAGAGTGAGAGAGAGAGCAAGAGATGGAGGGAGATGGAGAGGGAGAGAGTATTCACCCTGCACACCCCAATTGACAAACAACCATACTATAACAAAGGCAAAGTCTTCTCATGCTTTGTTTTATTTCAAAAAGCTTTTGACTCCATTTGGCATGAGGGTCTGCTATACAAATACAAATATATGTCCAAAAACATACGACATTATAAAATCCATGTACACAAACAACAAGTGTGTGCTTAAAATTGGCATTAAACACACACATTTATTTCTACAGTGCCATGGGGGGGAGACAGGGATGCAGTTTGAACCCCACCTTCTTCAACATATTGTCATGCCTGCTCCCTGGCACTCGAGGACACCAGGCTACCTGACTTTACACACACCTGTAACCATCATTACGTACAGCAGCGCTCATTGGACTCACCTGGATTCCTTCACGTGGTTGATTGCCCCTGAATATCTGTCTGTTCCTCGGTGGTGTTCCCTGTGTCCGCATTAGTTATTGTTATGTGTTCCAGTCCAGATGCTGTTCCTGTTCTGTTTCATGTCAGTTATTAAACATTCACTCCCTGAACCTGCTTTTCATCTCCTGCGTCAATCCTTTCAGAATGTGGACACCATTACAAGAAGCATCAGGGAGTTTTTTAGGGTTTTGTTTTGTTGGTGACCTCGGACCCCGGGGCCGCCGCCGATGGCGAGTCTAAGCTGGCTCGTCGGGCTGTCATGCCCTAGCTGGCTCGAGAGGTTTCCTTTCCTCGGTTAGCTCGGCAGGTTCCCATCCCATGTCATGCTTCAGCCGGCTTGTCTGGTTCCTATGCCTCAGCCAGCCCATTAGTTTTTTTGTTTTGTTTGTGATGTCGGGCTTGGATTCTGCCACCGATGGAACCGGGGGTGCCTAAGCTGACTCGTTGGGCTGTCATGCCCTACCTGGCTCGAGAGGTTTCCTAACCCCGGTTGGCTCGGAGGGTCTCCATCCCATGTCAAGCTTCAGCTGGCCCATGGGGCTTCTATGCCGCACCGGGATCGTCAGGCTGTCACGCCTCACCTGGCCTGTCCGGCTTGCCCAGATGGTACCAGGTGGCTCGCCCAGGGGTACTCTCTTACCTAGTCCTGCTCCCCCTCCCTGGCGCTCGGGGGCACCAGGCTACCCATCTTAACACGCAACTGTCACCATAATTTCGCAAAGCAGCGCTCATTGGACTCACCTGGATTCCTTCACGTGGTTGATTGCCCCTATGTATCTGTCTGTTCCTCTTTGGTGTTCCCTGTGTCCGTATTAAGTTTTATGTGTTCCTGTCCAGATGCTGTTCCTGTTCTGTTTCATGGCCGTCAGTTATTAAACCTTCACTCCCTGTACCTCCTTCTCATCTCCTGCGTTGATCCTTTCACACATATATCAATGAATTGCCGATCGCACTAGAACAGTCTGCAGCACCTGGCCTCACCCTACTAGAATATTAAGTCAAATGTGTACTGTTTGCTGATGATCTGGTGCTTCTGTCCCCAACCAAGGAGGGTCTACAGCAGCACCTATATCTTCTGCACAGATTCTGTCAGACATGGGCCCTGAAAACAAATCTCAGTAAGACAAAAATAATGGTGTTCCAAAAAAGGTTCAGTTGTCAGGACCACACATACAAATTTCATCTAGTTACCATTGCCCTAGAGCACACAAAAAAACTATACATACCTCAGCCTAAACATCTGCACCAGAAGTAACTTCCACAAAGCTGTGAACGATCTGAGAGACAAGGCAAGAAGGACCTTCTAAAAACAGAGCAAATTAGAATGCTATTTGGCCCCTGAACATAATATCTGACCACTGTGACTGACCCAAACTGAAGGCAAGCTATGACTATGTACAGACTCAGTGAGCATAGCTTTGCTATTGAGAGAGACAGGCTATGTGCACACTTCCCACAAAATGAGGTGGAAACTGAACTGCACTTCCTAACTTCCTGAAACATATATGCAGGGTATCAGGAAGCAGGTGCAGAAGGTGAGTATAGTAATAAGACACATGAAGATAAACAAAACAGGAGTAGCGTACTAAACTTAAACAAAACCAATACTGCCTGAAGACTGACGCTACTGAAGGCTAAATGAAGGGGAAGTAATCAAGGTAAGGACGTCAGGACAGGAAGACTGCCCAGAGGGCAAGCAGTGGGCCGGTCCGGACGGCGGAGATAGAAATCCCAGACATTGTTGGGGTCCAGAATGTCGGCCGCCAGAATCCAACAGCGCTCCTCTGGGCCGTAGTCCTACCAATACACGAGGTAATGAAGCCGACCAATATGATGTTGAGAAGGGACGGCATATGCAGGGGACTCATATATGTCCAGGGGAGGCGGAGGGGTGTCGTGGGGGACGGCATCAGCAAGGGGACTAGGAAGTTGGTGGGTCAGTTGTAAATGGTAAGTTACCTCATTAACCCTTCGGAGGACCTTGAAGGGTCCTACAACCGGGGGATCAGCTTCCGGCAGAACAGGGCAGGCGGAGTGGGAGGTTCCTGGTGGAGCGCCAGATGCGATCACCAGGATGGAACACAGGAGCCTCACTGCGGTGGCCATCCGCCTGATCCTTCTAACGGCGGACAGCACGCTGGAGCCTCACTTGGGCGGCGTTCCACACCTCCTCTCCGCATCAGAACCCCTCATCCACTGCAGGGGCCTTGGTCTGGCTCGGAGTAGATGGAGCCAGAGCCAACTGATATCCCAGGATGCACTGGAAGGGAGTCAACCCGATGGAGGCGTGATGAAGTGAGTTCTGGGGGTATTCTGCCCAGGGAAGGAACCGGGCCCAATTAGGAACCTCCCCAGTTACTGGTTGTTCCCCTCCACCTGCCCATTGAATTGAAGCCGATATCCGGATTTGAGGCTGTCCACCGTCGGAAAACAATGTCCTCCGGAAGGCCAGTGCCTGCTGGAATAGTGCCTCAGCAACCTGGAGAGTGGTAGGTAGACTAGAGAGAGGGATAAAACGGCAGGATTTAGAGAATCTGTCAACAATGACCATAATAGTGGTAAAACCATCAGAACGGGGAGATCAGTTACAATGTCTATGGACAGATGGCCGCTGAGGCTTCCCTGCTGGAGCGTGGGGAGGAGATTTGGATTGGATACATACGGTGCATGAGTTGACATAGTGGGCAACGTCCTGCGCCAAGGTGGGCCACCAGTATTTATCGGCGAGGGATTGGATATATGGATGATAACTGGGTGTCCAGCAGCGAGGGATGTGTGTGCCCAGGTTGACAGCTGATCTCTCACCACCGTGGGGATGTAGATGCGCTCTGGAGGGAAGGTAGCAGGGAAGGTAGCAGGAGCGGGTTCCCTCTCCAGAGCCTGGTGAATGTCCACATCTATGTCCCAAAACACGGGGCCAACGATTTGGGAGGACAGATCGATAGGCTGGAGGGCACTCACAGGACACTCCGCCAACGTGGAACCATAGGGTGCTAGAAAGCATGTTCTCCGGCATCCTAGTTCCCAGGCAATGATTCTAATACTCGACCAGTAGATGGTGGGTTTATGAAGTTGGAGCCACAGGTGGCCGAGGATGACTTTATGTACAGCAGTGGTGGTGATTCGGAATGGAGGACTTTCCTGGTGCGTGGGTACCACAGTGAGGAGGAGTGGTGCTGTGATGTGTGTAATTGTGTCGATCCCAATGGTCACGTATCCAGGGCTTGGACATGAAAAAGGGAGGAGAGCGGGTATGAAGTTAAGTTCAGTGACGAGGCGAGGGCCTGGTCGTTGAAGTTCCCAGCAGCATCAGAGTCCACTAAAGCTGTAGAGACAACACTTGACATCCAGCCAGTAAATAGGAACCATAAAGGGCTTGGAGGAAAATGATAATGAAATACTCACGCCTACACTGGGAGGCAGAAGGTCACGGGGCCGCAGCTCTGCTCTAGTGGACCCCGGGTTGGGACGCACCGGACACCGCTGAAGCTGGTGCCCCTCCTGGCTACAATAGGGACAGAGCCCCAGCTGTCTCCGGTGATGCCATGGAGAGGTGTGTGGCCCCTACCTCCATGAGTTCAGACTCTGCCTCAGGACAGTCAAAGGAGGGAGATGAATGGCGAGGAGAAGACTGGCGTTCCCGAAGAAGGTTATCTAGACGGATAGCCATTGCAATGAGAGCATCCAAGGATATGTTGTCATCTCTACATGCCAACTCTGTCTGGACATTCTCAAGCAGTCCACTGTGGAATAAAGTGCGGAGCGCTGGCTCATTCCATCCGCTGGAGGCTGCCACAGTTCGAAAGGTGAGCACCATGCTGGAGTTGGAAATGTCGCTCACCTCCCTCTCTGCCCTCTGGAGGATGGTCGAAGATCGTCCTGAACAGAGCCATGAACCTCTCATAGGAACCCAGCTCCTCCTCTCCTCTCTCCCAGACAGCCGTAGCCCACTCCAACGCCCATCTGGTCAGCAGGGAAATTACCATGGCAACCTTGGACTTCGGTGGTGGGGGCTCCCGTCTGATAGGTGAAAAATAGGGAGCACTGGAGTAAAAGCCATGGCATCTCAATGGAAATGTCGGGCATTGCTGATCGGGGTGGACAGCTGGGTAGGCTGGGGGACTGGCTCACTGTGACAACCTATAGTAGGAAGCAATTTTTTTTTTTACAGAGGACGTAACGTACAACATCTATAACGTATACACAGAGAGCCAGGAAACAGGTGCAGAAGATGAGTTATAAATAAAAAACATGAAGATAAACAAAACAGGAGTAGTGTACTGAACGTAAACAAAACCAATATGCCTAAAGACTGGGGCTAGTGAGGGCTGAATAAAGGGTTAGTAATCAAGGTAATGATGAAGTCCAGGTGTGCATAACGATGGGCAGCAGGTGTACGTAATGATGTTTGCTAGGTGTGCGTAATGTGGGTTGCTAGGTGTACGTAATGATGTTTGCTAGGTGTGCGTAATGATGTTTGCTAGGTGTGCGTAATGTGGGTTGCCAGGACCAGTGGTTAGTAGACCGGCGACGTTGCGCATCGGAGAGAGGGAACGGGAGTAGGCGTGACACTTCCTGCCAAATGTATGACCATATTAGAGACACATATTTCGCTCAGATTTCACAGGCCAACAATTTTTTTTAAATAACCTTGTTGTGCCATCACAGCAGCAAGATTTGTGACCTGTTGCCAAGAAAAGGGCAAACAGTGATGAAAAGACACTATTGTAAATAAAACCCATATTTCTGTTTATTTATTTTCCCTTTTGAACTTTACCTATTTACAACACAGTATATAGCCATAATATGACATTTGAAATGTCTCTATTCCTTTGGAACTTTTGTGAGTGTAATGTTTACTGTTCATTTTATATGGTTAATTATCTATTTCATTTGCTTTGGCAATGTAAAAATACGTTCCCCAAGCCAATGAAGCCATTTTAATTTAATTTAATTGAGAGAGAGCGAGAGAGAAGAGCAGAGTAGAGTAGAGTAGAGTAGAGGTGTGAAGGAGCACACACAGCTGTGTGAACAAACACACACATGCACAGTACATTACTGGTGCCGTCTTCCCATCCATACAGGACATCTACTTGAAATGGTGCCTGAGGAATTCCCGCAACATCATCAAGTACCCCACACACCACAGCCACGAGCTGTTTGCTCCCTTACTGTTGGGCAGATGGTATTGGAGCATGAGGTCTGATACCAATAGGCTCTAAGACTGTTTCTAGTTACAAGCCATCAGATTGCTGAACACTTGAACTGGACTGACAACCTGCATTGACTATCAAGTACTCACACACACACACACACACACACACACACACACACACACACACACACACACACACACACACACACACACACACACACACACACACACACACACACACACACACACACACACACACACACACACACACACACCTCATTCTCCAAACTGCTAAGCTGGCCATGACAGCTGAAACAGAGTAGTACCTAGTCCATTGCTTTACCCTAGTTTTTGTCAGGCCCGCAGTCTGGAGGCCACACACTGCAAACCTATGTACGTGGCTGAGACTGCCAAATGTCAGCGCCACCAGCTTGCAACTACATTCGAGGCTGTTCAAGCGTGCCACGAGGGGCTGGTATTTAAGCAGCTTCTCTGCAAAGGCCTTCTCTATGTAGCTGTCAAATGAGCAGCCCACTTCCAAAATGAGCTCCTCCCCCTGGCCTCCCCCAACAACAAAAATATCTGGTGTATTTGACACACAGGAAAACACATCAACATCAAATCAGCTTCCCCTTACACAATAATGTTTATGCTTCTTTTGGTGAGACTACTTGTCTCACCTCTCTGGCTATCAAGTCAACAAGGCGGTCATGTCTAGCAATGTACAAATCTTTGTATGAACAGCAGCACCGGTCTCATGTCCATTGCTCGTGTTTCTTGGCCCAAGCAAGTCTCTTCTTATTATTGGTGTCCTTTAGTGATGGTGTCACACCCTGATCTGTTTCACCTGTCTTTGTGATTGTCTCCACCCCCCTCTTTTTGTTTGTTTTGTTTTGTCAAGCCTACCAACATTTTCCCCTCTGTTCCTGTCTCTCGGTTGTTCCTGTTTTCTAGTTTTGACCTTTCTGCCTGCCCCGACCCTGAGCCTGCCTGCCGTCCTGTACCTTTGCCCCACTACTCTGGATTATCAACCCTTACCTTCCTTGGCCTGTCGTTTGCCTGCCTCTGTAGCTGTAATAAACATTGTTACTTCGACACAGTCTGCATTTGGGTCTTCCCTGAAACATGATAGAATGGCTGAAAAATTGCAACATTTACCTGGAGCTGACACTGCAGATAGCACTACTGGGCGATCTGAAAAGTCATAGTCAATCGATCAATAATGTAATAATACTTTTAGCAAACATTTTATTTTCAATTTACAATCTGTAGAAACTATGAGAATAGAAAGGTTCAGAACTTTTGTGAAACATCACAGCACAGATGACAAATATATGGAAAAGAGAAATCCAATATGGATGGTGTTAAAATCCTCTTAGCCCGTTATCGGGATCAAAATCGACAACATCCGGTGAAGCTGGAGCGCACCAAATTCAAATGACAAAATCGTAATACTAAACATTGATGAACATACAAGTTTCCTACTTCATTTAAAAGCTTAACGTCTTGTTAATGCAGCCGCTTTGTCAGATTTCAAAAGGGCTATACGGCGAAAGCATACCATGCAATTATCTGAGGACAGCACCCCACACACAAAGTATTAAAAACATTTTCCAAACCAGCACAGGCGTCCCAAAAGTCAGAAATAGCGATAAAATAAATCACTTACCTTTGAAGATCTTCCTCTGTTTGCAATGACAAGGGTCCCAGCTAAACATCAAATGGTCGTTTTGTTTGATAAAGTCCTTCTATATATCCCAAAAAAGTCAGTATAGATGGCGTGTTTGATTCAGTAATCCACCCGTTCAACTAGTTCAACATGCATACAAAGGAATCCTAAAAGTGACCAAATATCTTCATTCAAACAATTCAAACCACGTTTCTAATCAATCCTCAGGTACCCTAATATGTAAATAAACGATAAAATTTTACCTGTTCGTGATCCCTTCGCACGGTAATCCCTTTAGCGGGATCAATTTCACAACATCCATAGAAATTGCAGAGCGTGAAATTCAAACTACAGAAATATCAATATTCAAGATTCACAAAAATATACTGTAAGTGTAATACATCAAAATAAAGCTTAACTTCTTGTTAACCCAGCCGCAGTGTCAGATTTCAAAAAGGCTTTACGGCAAAAGCAGACCATGTGATTATCTTAGGACAGCGCCCCACCTCCAAACACATGAAAATAATTTTCAACTAGGCAGGAGGCGACACAAAAGTCAAGAAATAACGCTATAATAAATGCCTTACCTTTGAAGATCGTCTTCTGTTGGCTCTCCAAAATGTCCCAGAAACATCACAAATGGTCCTTTTGTTCGATAATGTCCTTCTTTATATCCCCAAAATGTCCAATTATTTGGCGCATTTGATTCAGAAATACACTGTTTCCAACTCGCCCAACATGACTACAAAGTATCTAATAAGTTATCTGTATACTTGGTCCAAACATTTCAAACAACGTTCCTAATCCAACCTCAGGTATCCTGAAACGTAAATAATCAATACAATTTAAGACTGTTTCCAATACCGGATAAAAACAATGTGAAGTGCGCTCCAGTTCAGGAGCATCAAACAGAGTCCACATGGAGTGACACTTACAAAGAACTTCACTTCTTCATTCCTCAAAAGAAAAACATCAACCAATTTCTAAAGACTTTTGACATCTAGTTGAAGCCATAGGAATTGCAACCAGGTTCCTATTAAATAGGGCTTTCAATTGAAAACTTTTGTGAAACACAATGATATTTTTTTTTCCCCTGGATGGTTTGTCCTCAGGGTTTCGCCTGCCAAATCAGTTCCTTTATACTCACAGACATTATTATAACATTTTTAGAAACTTTAGAGTGTTTCTATCCAAATCTACTAATTATATGCATATCTCAGCTTCTGGGCCTAAGTAATAGCGCAAATCGTCTCTAACCAGAATAGAAAGAGGAGTGGGAGGCCCCGGTGCACAACTGAGCAAGAGTACAAGTACATTAGAGTGTCTAGTTTGAGAAACAGATGCCTCACAAGTCCTCAACTGGCAGCTTCATTAAATAGTACCCACAAAACATCAGTCTCAACATCAACAGTGAAGAGGAGACTCCAGGATGCTGGCCTTCGTGGCAGAGTTGCAAAGAAAAAGCCATATCTCAGACTGGCCAATAAAAATAAAAGCTCTGTCAGGAGGAATGGGCCAAAATTCACCCAACTTATTGTGGGAAGCTTGCGGAATGCTACCCGAAATGTTTGACCAAAGTTAAGCAATTTAAATGCAATGCTACCAAATACTAATTGAGTCTATGTAAACTTCTGACCCACTGGGAATGTGATGAAAGAAATAAAAGCTGAAATAAATCATTCCCTCTACTATTATTATTATTCTGACATTTCACATTCTTAAAATAAAGTGGTCATCCTAACTGACCTCAAACAGGGAATTTGTACTGGGATTAAATGTCAGGAATTGTGAATAACTGAGTTAAAATGTAGTTGGCTAAGGTGTATGTAAACTTCCAACTACAACTGTATTTATGTATTTATATTTGTACGTGTATGTATGTATGTATATATATATATATACAGTGGGGAGAACAAGTATTTGATACACTGCTGATTTTGCAGGTTTTCCCACTTACAAAGCATGTAGAGGTCTGTCATTTTTATCATAGGTACACTTCAACTGTGAGAGACGGAATCTAAAACCAAAATCCAGAAAATCACATTGTATGATTTTTAAGTAATTCATTTGCATTAATTTTTATTTGCATTAACTACCTCCGCCTTTGTGCAAGGAGGAGCACTGCCAGAGCCCTGCAAAATGACCTTCAGCAGGCCACAAATGTGCATGTGTCTGCTCAAACGGTCAGAAACAGACTCCATGAGGGTGGTATGAGGGCCCGACATCCACAGGTGGGGGTTGTGCTTACAGCCCAACACCGTGCAAGACGTTTGGCATTTGACAGAGAACACAAAGGTTGGCAAATTCGCCACTGGCGCCCTGTGCTCTTCACAGATGAAAGCAGGTTCACACTGAGCACGTGACAGACGTGACGTGAGTCTGGAGACTCCGTGGAGAACGTTCTGCTGCCTGCAACATCCTCCAGCATGACCGGTTTGGCGGTGGGTCAGTCATGGTGTTGGGTGGCATTTCTTTGGGGGGCCGCACAGCCCTCCATGTGCTCGCCAGAGGTATCCTGACTGCCATTAGGTACCAAGATGAGATCCTCAGACCCCTTGTGAGACCATATGCTGGTGCGGTTGGCCCTGGGTTCCTCCTAATGCAAGACAATGCTAGACCTCATGTGGCTGGAGTGTGTCAGCAGTTCCTGCAAGAGGAAGGCATTGATGCTGTGGACTGGCCCGCCCGTTCCCCAGACCTGAATCCAATTGAGCACATCTGGGACATCATGACTCGCTCCATCCACCAACGTTGCACCACAGACTGTCCAGGAGTTAGCGGATGCTTTTGTCCAGGTCTGGGAGGAGATCCCTCAGGAGACCATCCGCCACCTCATCAGGAGCATGCCCAGGCATTGTAGGGAGGTCATACAGGCACGTGGAGGCCACACACACTACTGAGCCTCATTTTGACTTGTTTTAAGGACATTACATCAAAGTTGGATCAGCCTGTAGTGTGGTTTTCCACTTTAATTTTGAGTGTGACTCCAAATCCAGACCTCCATGGGTTGATAAATTTGATTTCCATTGACAATTTTTGTGTGATTTTGTTGTCAGCACATTCAACTATGTAAAGAAAAAAGTATTTAATAAGAATATTTCATTAATTCAGATCTACGATGTGTTATTTTAGTGTTCCCTTAATTTTTTTGAGCAGTGTATATATTTGCAAAAAAATATATGGGTGGATTTTAGGTAATGCAGACAATTTAATTGATGGAAGCTACAATCTATCTGCTATATTACATCTGATCTACCCTCCCCCGCAAAAAAAAATATTATAATAATAATATCAAATACACGATGCACCTGAGCTCAATTTCGAGTCTCAGCAATTGGTCTGAATACTTACGTGAACAAGCTATCCGTTTTTCATTTGAAATATATGTGACATTTTTCTAAAGCCTGTTTTCTATCAGGAATCAAGTTAAGACCCAAGTGTGTGAAGTAACAATGCTTATTGTAACACAAGGGGAAGGCAAACGACAGGTCAAATCAGGCAGGCTCAGGAGGTGAAGCAAAGGTACAGGATGGTAGACAGGCTCAGGTCAGGGACAGGCAGAGTAGTCAGGTGGGCGGGTACAGGGTCAGGACAGGCAAGGGTCAAGAACCAGGAAGATGAGAAAAAGGCAGGGAAAAGAAAGGAACAGACAGGACGAACGCTTTTAAGCTTGACAAACAAGACTACCTGCCCCAGACAGACAGATAACACAGGTAGAAATACCCAGAGGATAAGTAGGGAAGATGGGTGACACCTGGAGGTGTGGAGACAAGCACTAGGACAGGTAAAACGGATCAGGGCGTGACAGTACGCCTCCGCTTGGGACGCCACCTGGCGTGCCACCTGGGCGGACACCTGGTTGACTGGAGTGCCAGGATGTCTTTAGCGGGAACCCAGCACCTCTCCTTCGGGCCATAACCCTCCCAGTTGACCAGGTACTGGAAACCCCTGCCCTGTGATCGAACCCTCAGGAGGCGTCTCACCATGTACAATGGCTGGCCATCGATGACATGGGGGAGGGATGGCACAAGGGGCAGTCAGACATGGTTTTGATTCCAGACACAGGAAAGGTAGGAAAAATACAGAGGGTACGGGGCAACAGAGGACGAACAGCAGAGGGGCTAATGATCTTGGAGCGGGGGGGAAAGGTCTTGGCTTCAGGGTATGTAGCCATGGCACTATAGCTGCGTGCTAGCGCCTCAGGCTTGACCTTCTTGGATACCGGCCGGTGCAGCGGAAGCGAAGTGTCCCGGATCTTACTGAACCGCTCCTGGAGGTCCTGGCACTCTGCGGAGCTGGCGGAGAGGTCCAGGGCAATTTCCAAGCCCCCAGGAAGACATCCCGGGGCAGGCAGAGCTGACTTCAGGCAATGATTGTGGCAGTACGGGCTCCAGCCCACGATGGTACAAGTAGCCCAATCAATGGAGGGATTGTGTCGCTGGAGCCAAGAGAATCCCAATACCACAGGAGCCTGCATAGACTGGGGTGCCTGGTTGACTGGGGTGCCGGTGGTGAAAGTCGGCGATGAGGGCCAGATCCAGGAGGTCTTTAGCGGGAACCCAGCAGCAGGAATTGGATCGTCTTACTGTGGTTCCCCGACACTCATAGGTTGACGGGGGTGGTCTGGTGGGTTACCCGGACTATAGAGCGCCCGTCCAGCGCTCCAACACCCATGGGAATGGAGAGGGGTTGAGTGGGGATGCCCAGCTCAGACACCAGGGTAACAGCCATGAGACTCACATCGGCCCCCGAGTCGATGAGTACCTGGAGAGACTTTGACTGGTTAGAGCAGGGTGACCTTGAGAGGGGGCGACTAAGGGGAGAAGAACAATCACCTTCAAGACCCGCCAGTGCACTCACTCCAACGAATGAGCTAGGTCACCTGAAGGGACAGGCAGACACAAAATGACTTGCAGTAACGCAATACAGACAACTCTGGTCTCAAGTCTGCTTACGCGTTCTGGAGACAGCCTAGCCCTGCCGAGCTGCATCGGCTCAGGGAGAGGTGAATTGGCAGTCTCCGGAGGCTCTTGGAGGGACTCGTGCAAGCTCTGATCCTCTCGAGGAGGTAGACGCCGGGGACTTCCGGAGTTCATCAGCTGCAAGGTGGATCCCTGAGTGAGTGATTGGGACCGCAATCGAACCTCTTCTCCCTCCTACATTCCTGTAGCCGGCCATCGAACCAGATGGTTAAAGCGATGAGTGAGTCGAGATCTGTCTGTAGTTCTTGGGCTGCAAGCTCATCCTTAACCTCTTCCGATAATCTGTGCAGGAACATGTCGAACAGCGCTTCCAGGTTCCAGGTACCCTCCTCTGCTAGCATGCGGAACTCCACCGCATCGTCTGTCACACTGAGGGAGTCCTGCCGAAGCTGGAGTAACTTCCAGGTTCAATGTCTACCACACTGAGGGTGTCCTGCCGAAGCTGGAGTAACTTCCGGGTTCATAGTTTACCACACTGAGGGAGTCCTGCCGAAGCTGGAGTAACTTCCAGGTTCATAGTCTACCACACTGAGGGAGTCCTGCCGAAGCTGGAGTAACTTCCAGGTTCATAGTCTACCACACTGAGGGAGTCCTGCCGAATCTGGAGTAACTTCTGGGCAGCCTCTCTCCCGGACACCGGATCCTCAAAAGCTTTTCTCACCTCTTCCACGAATACCTCTAAACTGAGGCAGATGGTGGATTGTTGCTCCCACACTGACGTGGCCCAGGCGAGTGCTCTCCCAGACATCACCGTAATAATGTACTCTATCTTCGAGGGGAACGAAGAAGGCTGCTGCCCCAAAACGAGGGAGCACTGGGAGAGAAAGGCCGGGCAGGTTCTGGAATCTCCATCGTAGCGCTCCGGAGGAGGTAAGTGGGGTTCCCGGGAAACCGGGGTGACGGCACTGCTACCAGCCGGGTTACAGAGGGGCTGGGAGGGTACCGTCGTGGTAGGCTGACTAGTAGGCAACCCACGGAATAGCTCCCGCAATGCGTTCAAGGCCAGGTCGTGACGTTCGGCCATGGCCTGGAACCCTTCCATCAGACCATGAAGCAACTCCTAGTGCCTACCAATGGTGGCTCCTTGGGAGGAGATGGCGTTGCGGAGCTGGTCCAAGTCTGCTGGGTCAGTCATGGCAAGTTCGTACTATCAGGGATCAAGGTAACACTCAAGTGCAGACTGTGTGAAGTAAAAATGTTTATTGTAATGCCAGGGGCAGGCAAACGACAGGTCAAGGCAGACAGGATGAATGTTGGTAAGCTTGACAAACAAGACAAACTGCCTCAGAAAGACAGAAAACATAGGTATAAAATACCCAGAGGATAAATAGTGAAGATGTGTGACACCTGGAAGGGGTGAAGACAAGTACAAGGACAGGTGAAACAGATCAGGGCGTGACAGTTTTTGCTTTGTCATTATGGGTATTGTTTGTAGATTGCTGAGGAAAAAATGTATTTGATCCATTTCAGAATAAGGCTGTAATGTAACAAAATGTGGAAAAGTCAAGGGGTCTGAATACTTTCCGAAGGCACTGTATATGCACTGCATACTCCGGAGTATTTATATATTACTTAATTCCATTCTTTTGCTCTTTAGATTTGTGTGTATTGTTAGTTAATACTGCAATGTTGTAGCTGGGAACACAAGCATTTAACTACACCTACAATAACATCTGCTAGGTATGTTTGTGCGGCCAATAGATTTTGATTTGATGCACACATACTTGGTACACCCAATACACAAATTCCCCACAATACCATACAAACTACCCACATTTTGCCCATAGACATCCATAACTCCATGATCCCCCAACACAGCCTCAAGGCCCAATCTACTCTGTTCTGCATGTTTTAACTACCTTATAGTACACCAACAAACATCCACCACTAGACCTCTTGGTCTGTCTGTCTGTCTGTCTGTCTGTCTGTCTGTCTGTCTGACTGCCTGACTGCCTGACTGCCTCTCTCTCTCTGTCTCACATTCTCTTTATTTTTCTCTTCCTATCTTTGTTTCTTCTTTTCATATTTCCCATGCCCCTCCTCTCTACACTAATTACAGTTATCTCATCTACTACAGGCTCACTGGCTTCTATCTTTTTATCCTATTATATTTGTTAACATCTCTCTCTCTCTCTCTCTCTCTCTCTCTCTCTCTCTCTCTCTCTCTCTCTCTCTCTCTCCCCTTCTCCCTTCATGCCTCTAAACTCAATCACAAAGCTGTGTGACGATGATTATTTTTAATCAGGTGAGCCCCAAAGGCCCTCTTCCTTCTTTCACACAGCACATTAGCTCTGGAGAAAAGAGAGGGATGATTGGTTGGGTAAAAGAGGAGGAAGGGAGGGGAGAGAGGAGAGGAGGAGAGGAGGAGGGATCGTCCCAAATTGGTATGGCCAGACAATCCCATCACTCTGGAGCAGCTGTACCCACCTTGCTCTAACCACTCTGCCACCCTCCGTCCTCTCATGTCTTCCAACCTTCCCTCCCTCTCCCTTCCCCGTCTCCTGCCCCGCAGTGTTTGTAAACTAGGGGTAGTTTACAAACACTGTTCCCCTCTTTTGCTCTGGACATGGAGACTCTATGAATGGCAGCCATTGACTAGGGGATGAAGTGGGATATGGGTGAGAGGGAAAACAGTTTTAGCTCCTTTGTCCTGCAGCACAGAGCAATAATTGTTTATTTTCAACGTTTGACTCCTCATAGCTGTGAGGCCAGAGATAGGGGCAGTGGATCACAGGGGCCTGGAATAAAGCCCCAGTACTATTAACGGTTACAGCGCGGGCGAGGAGGGGTGGGGGGACAATTCATTTGTGAAAAAGAGAGGCTCCATAGCAGTGCCAAAAAGACAACAGAGGGAGTGGGAGTGGGGGTCTCAGTGACCAAGAGAAGAACAGAGATGATACATTGGGACATGAGAGAGAGAGTTTGAAATAGAGAGAGAGTTCAAGAGTGAGAGTATAAGAGCAAGGCAGAGAAAGAGAGAATGTAAGAGTGAGAGAGAAAGAGTGAGAGAAAGAGTTAGGTTTTAGTAATGGTGAACTGAAGGAGTGAGAGATGAGAGATCTCTCTGTGTGTCTGAGTTATAACAGTAATTATGGCTGGCTATTTCTCTGGGGCAGGCCCTAGCTGATTGAGTTAAAGAGCAGGAGATAGGAGAGAGAGCAGGAGTGAGAGGGAAAGATGGAGGAGGGATAAAGGATGGTAAATTCTGAAGCATGGATCAAATATTCCTCCACAGACCGTCTATCTCACTACAATTCACTGACTCTTGTAATTACAGAGGCTCTCATGAAACCATCCATCCGTCTGCCCCCATCTGCCCCCAAAAGAGCTACTGTGAAACATGAAGTTCTCCACTTCTGTTTGCTGTATTACAGCCTGGTCTATGTATGACATACCACAGTCGTCACCAGTGAAGGGAGTTTTTATTTCTTTTTAACCTTCATTTAACTCGGCAAGTCAGTTAAAAACAATTTCTTATTTACAATGATGGCTTAGGAATAGTGGGTTAACTGCCTTGTTCAGGAGCAGAACAATTTATTTTTACCTACCTGTCTAGTGGTTTGACTAGCTGCCTAGTGGTTTGACTACCTGCCTAGTGGTAACAGACAGAGAACATTTCTGAATCCTCCTGTAAACCAGATAGCTACAGTAACCAACTAGCCATTGAAAATACATTTTAAAGGGACCAAGCTGACTTACTGGGGTTAGGGGAAGAAGAAGAAAAACACCCGCCATTGTGTTACACAACAATGACAATGCACTCTTCTACCTAACTGTCTGTTTCATGAACCCATCTGAACAGAGTTTAATGATGACAAGAGAGTCAATGCTCAGCCCAACATATTATGTAACATGGAGGTTTTTTTCCGGAACAGCTTTCCATAAGGTCCAGGACAGAAGGGTCAGCCATACATAGATACACAGACTGTTAGAGCTGGGATTCACACAGAGGCTCCTTATGGGCCCTGCCTGCCTGGCACGGTAGAGCAGTCAGAGGTGTCACTGGGGTTCTACTACCACGCCACAGTGTAGCAGTCACATACAAACAGCACGATCACTTTCCTCATAATTTCACATGTACCACCAAATGGGTGTAATCATTCTACAGTGGTCCCTGCAGCGTATGCTCAAACCGGTGTGATTAGAACCCTTATTTAAAACGGCCCGTTTCGATTGACGCAACAGTCAGCATTTGAGCAAGACACACTGATTTTTCACAGAAACATTTTTGCACATACACAGTCTTTACAAAGTTATGTCCTGAATGTGACCATTTTATTTTTGGATGCAATGTTCAGACATTCACAAAAAGTAGCGACTGTATACATAATAATCCAATCTGGAAAATATAGGCTACATTAGTACTAGCGCTAACTGAGGTAAGATTGACGCATCACAAGCCATCCTATTTAGATTACTCTCGGTTGACAGAAACTGCAACATGAATTAGCTAATGGCAATTACTATTTATAATTCATCACATCACGGGTGAGCTCACCATTGATCGAAATAATTGAGTAAAACACTTTGTAGAAAAGTGGGTGGGTAGTTTGTGCGCGCCGCAACCAAAGATAATAAGAGGAGACAAGATGAGTTTGGTCTGTTTGCAGTGTGCATGTTGAAGGGGTGTGTTGTCTCATCTTTGGTGAGACGGACATTTATGTGACACCCAGAATGCATTGTACAATGTCAGAAAACGTGGAACCACACGTAGCTGGCAAATAGCTTAGCATTAGCTCATTATAACTAGTAAAACCTTCTAAAAAGTATTTTACACACATCATAGGTGTCCATTGCAATCTATGCAATAATCAGAATCGGAATTATTTGTCACCAGTACTTTAAAACGTGAATAAAACTGAAAATGAAACTGTACTCCCTGTAAAACTGTACTCCCTGTTCACCCATGACTGCGTGGCCATGCATGCCTCCAACTCAATCATCAAGTTTGCAGACGACACTACAGTGGTAGGCTTGATTACCAACAACTATGAGATGACCTACAGGGAGGAGGTGAGGACCCTCAGAGTGTGGTGTCAGGAAAATAACCTCACACTCAATGTCAACAAAACAAAGGAGATGATCGTGGACTTCATGAAACAGCAGAGGGAGCAGCCCCTATCCACATCGACGGGACAGTAGTGGAGAAGGTGAAAAGTTTTACGTTCCTCGGCGTACACATCACGGACTAACTGAAATGGTCCACCCACACAGACAGCGTGGTGAAGACAGCGCCTCTTCAACCTCAGGAGGCTGAAGAAATTTGGCTTTTCACCAAAAACACTCCCAAACTTTTACAGATGCACAATCGAGAGCATCCTGTCTGGCTGTATTACCGCCTGGTACGGCAACGGCTCCACCCACAACCGTAAAGCTCTCCAGAGGGTAGTGAGGTCTGCACAACGCATCACCGGTGGCAAACTACCTGCCCTCCAGGACACTTACACCACCCGAGGTCACAGGAAGGCGAAAAGATCATCAAGGACAACAACCACCCAAGCCACTGCCTGTTCACCCCACTATCATCCAGAATGTGAGGTCAGTACAGGTGCATCAAAGCTGGGACAGAGAGACTGAAAAACAGCTTCTATCTCAAGCCCATCAGACTGTTAAACAGCCATCATTAACATTAACATCATTAACATCTATACCATCTACTGCATCTTGCCTTTGCCGTTCGGCCATCGCTCATCCATATATTTATATGTACATATTCTTATTCATTCCTTTACACTTGTGTGTATAAGGTAGTTGTTGTTAAATTGTTAGATTACTTGTTAGATACTACTGCATGGTCGGAACTATAAGCACAAGCATTTCACTAGACTCGCATTAACATCTGCTAACTATGTGTATGTGACAAATAACATTTTGTTAGATTTTTGATTTGAAATATGTTATGCTTCATACATATATACAGTGCCTTGCGAAAGTATTCGGCCCCCTTGAACTTTGCGACCTTTTGCCACATTTCAGGCTTCAAACATAAAGATATAAAACTGTATTTTTTTGTGAAGAATCAACAACAAGTGGGATACAATCATGAAGTGGAACGACATTTATTGGATATTTCAAACTTTTTTAACAAATCAAAAACTGAAAAATTGGGCGTGCAAAATTATTCAGCCCCCTTAAGTTAATACTTTGTAGCGCCACCTTTTGCTGCGATTACAGCTGTAAGTCGCTTGGGGTATGTCTCTATCAGTTTGCACATCGAGAGACTGACATTTTTTCCCATTCCTCCTTGCAAAACAGCTCGAGCTCAGTGAGGTTGGATGGAGAGCATTTGTGAACAGCAGTTTTCAGTTCTTTCCACAGATTCTCGATTGGATTCAGGTCTGGACTTTGACTTGGCCATTCTAACACCTGGATATGTTTATTTTTGAACATTCCATTGTAGATTTTGCTTTATGTTTTGGATCATTGTCTTGTTGGAAGACAAATCTCCGTCCCAGTCTCAGGTCTTTTGCAGACTCCATCAGGTTTTCTTCCAGAATGCTCCTGTATTTGGCTCCATCCATCTTCCCATCAATTTTAACCATCTTCCCTGTCCCTGCTGAAGAAAGCAGGGCCCGAACCATGATACTGCCACCACCATGTTTGACAGTGGGGATGGTGTGTTCAGCTGTGTTGCTTTTACGCCAAACATAACGTTTTGCATTGTTACCAAAAGTTCAATTTGGTTTCATCTGACCAGAGCACCTTCTTCCACATGTTTGGTGTGTCTCCCAGGTGGCTTGTGGCAAACTTTAAACAACACTTTTTATGGATATCTTTAAGAAATGGCTTTCTTCTTGCCACTCTTCCATAAAGGCCAGATTTGTGCAATATACGACTGATTGTTGTCCTATGGACAGAGTCTCCCACCTCAGCTGTAGATCTCTGCAGTTCATCCAGAGTGATCACAGGCCTCTTGGCTGCATCTCTGATCAGTCTTCTCCTTGTATGAGCTGAAAGTTTAGAGGGACGGCCAGGTCTTGGTAGATTTGCAGTGGTCGGATACTCCTTCCATTTCAATATTATCGCTTGCACAGTGCTCCTTGGGATGTTAAAAGCTTGGGAAATCTTTTTGTATCCAAATCCGGCTTTAAACTTCTTCACAACAGTATCTCGGACATGCCTGGTGTGTTCCTTGTTCTTCATGATGCTCTCTGCGCTTTTAACGGACCTCTGAGACTATCACAGTGCAGGTGTCATTTATACGGAGACTTGATTACACACAGGTGGATTGTATTTATCATCATTAGTCATTTAGGTCAACATTGGAATCATTCAGAGATCCTCACTGAACTTCTGGAGGAGAGTTTGCTGCACTGAAAGTAAAGGGGGCTGAATAATTTTGCACGCCCAATTTTTTCAGTTTTTGATTTGTTAAAAAAGTTTGAAATATCCAATAAATGTCGTTCCACTTCATGATTGTGTCCCACTTGTTGTTGATTCTTCACAAAAAATACAGTTTTATATCTTTATGTTTGAAGCCTGAAATGTGGCAAAAGGTCGCAAAGTTCAAGGGGGCCGAATACTTTCGCAAGGCACTGTACATACATGCTGTATGCTACAGTAGAAAACGACAACACAATATACATAAAATAAGGCACTTACTTTGATAGGAAACTCATACAAAATTATTATTGTAAGGAAATCAACAACAAAGGCATTGAGAGCACCAGCCAGAAAATGTGCCAGTTCTTGCAAAACTGCGCAATTGTCTGCATACTTAATCTGCGGAAACACTTCGGAAGTGATTGGGCTCTCCTCAAAGAGAGAAGTTTGTCCAGCTCAGTAAAGCTTCAAACATAAATTGTCCACAACACTGATATCGACTTCTTCTATGTGAATTCATAAGGAGGCGGAACACACCTCAATTCAAACTGTTGTTAGAAAATAAAACTTGTTAGAAATGATTTGAAATTGACAAGTTGAAACATAGCCTATAGATAATTAGCAGGCAGCATGTGTTAATAGTCCTGTTGCGTAACAATCACATGTTGTAACAGTGAGTTCATTCTGACAGGCGTGCATAAACAACTCACGCTGGGGAGACCTTTAGAGATATTTGGAACTCAAATGTGAAAAGGTTCAGTCCTTCTCCTATCTACGCGCTCTCTGGTGGCAATACATATATAAACCAAAAGCTAACCTAGATTTGGAAAGGTTCCCGTGTTGGATAGCCATAGCCAGCTAGCTAACATGGCATCTCTCTCTGTTGAGCTGGGTGTTTAAGTAGGCTAAACTAGCTAGCTCTCTCTCTCTCTTGCTTCTCTTGGAGGCTACAGTAGAACTTCATTGTGTTTGAATATATTCAGTATAGTTTTATCTAAAAAGACAACTTCTTTAATGTTTCACAAAAAAATTTCACTGACATTTCTGAGCCTCCACTGGGTTACAGAGTGTGTGTCTATGTGAGTGTGTATTTGCAAGAGAGCGAAAGAGGGAGGGAGAGCTAGAGCGAGAGAGAGAGTGACTGTGGTGGGAGATAGCAGTAAGACTCAATATTTGTTATTTTTCCTCTTTAGTTACCACTTTCTCACTCAGCTACTGTACTCATATAACCTCTATTACACCAAGTACTAATCACCATGGCAACCTGGGCCAGGTCTATAGCTCCAAACTCCTCTTACCTGCTGCCTCACCGGAGCACGGGAGAGCAGAACAGAATGTTCTGAAATCAATCACACACACACACACACCCACACACACACACACACACACACACACACACACACACACACACACACACACACACATA
Organism: Oncorhynchus mykiss; assembly: GCF_013265735.2. Lineage (NCBI taxonomy): Eukaryota > Metazoa > Chordata > Actinopteri > Salmoniformes > Salmonidae > Oncorhynchus > Oncorhynchus mykiss. Next base: position 83,460,586 of record NC_048569.1, read on the forward strand.
CACCACACACACACACACACATGCACACATAGACGGACATACACATACACACACACACACACACACACACACACACACACACACACACTGCATGCATACCAAGCAAACACACAAGTAGACAAACACATGCTCACACAGCCACGCTTTCAAGATAATCATCATATTTTCATCTCTTTCCTTAAAATTATTTGGCTTAGCCTACTCAGCTACACATGTGCCCTATTCCCTAAGCAACCCTGACATCTTCAAGAGACTGAACGCGATCTTAACCTTAAGCTACCGACTGGGGTCATTTTGACCCAAAAGGCATATTTTTGAACATAGCCAAAGGTGGTTTATTCAATTCTTTAAATTTTCATGACTTTGCCAAACAATTTGTTCTGAATAAATCTAAATCATTGTTTAGTGCTTCTGTATAAATTTATACTTTGGTTTCATGTTGACCCCAGCCAAAAGCACATCATTAATTGTGTAGTCATTTGATAAATAGGATCTTTATTTGAATTAAAGCTGCTCTGGAGACAAGTTATCCATACACCAGAGGGTCCTGTATCAGTGATTTTGACCAATTGACAGATAATCTGCAGACATACTGTAGAACCCTATTGACTCTCCGGTGATTGTACAGGTTTCTCTGGAGAAACACAATAAAGTTATACGTATCATCAGCGGGTGGAGGGGGACCTGTATCAGGGATTTTGACCAGATACACATAACACCTGCAGAGATGGATCACCTTATGTTTATAACTGGTTATAGGTATGACCATGCACAAAATCTAAATGATCTTACATATACAGTACCAGTCAACAGTTTGGACACACTTACTCATTCAAGGGTTTTTCTTGATTTTGACTATTTTCTACATTGTAGAATAATAGTGAAGACATCAACATTATGAAATAACACATATGGAATAATGTAAATGTTAAACAACTCAAAATATACAATGCCTTGCGAAAGTATTCGGCCCCCTTGAACTTTGCGACCTTTTGCCACATTTCAGGCTTCAAACATAAAGATATAAAACTGTTTTTTTTGTGAAGAATCAACAACAAGTGGGACACAATCATGAAGTGGAACGACATTTATTGGATATTTCAAACTTTTTTAACAAATCAAAAACTGAAAAATTGGGCGTGCAAAATTATTCAGCCCCTTTACTTTCAGTGCAGCAAACTCTCTCCAGAAGTTCAGTGAGGATCTCTGAATGATCCAATGTTGACCTAAATGACTAATGATGATAAATACAATCCACCTGTGTGTAATCAAGTCTCCGTATAAATGCACCTGCACTGTGATAGTCTCAGAGGTCCGTTAAAAGCGCAGAGAGCATCATGAAGAACAAGGAACACACCAGGCATGTCCGAGATACTGTTGTGAAGAAGTTTAAAGCCGGATTTGGATACAAAAAGATTTCCCAAGCTTTAAACATCCCAAGGAGCACTGTGCAAGCGATAATATTGAAATGGAAGGAGTATCAGACCACTGCAAATCTACCAAGACCTGGCCGTCCCTCTAAACTTTCAGCTCATACAAGGAGAAGACTGATCAGAGATGCAGCCAAGAGGCCCATGATCACTCTGGATGAACTGCAGAGATCTACAGCTGAGGTGGGAGACTCTGTCCATAGGACAACAATCAGTCGTATATTGCACAAATCTGGCCTTTATGGAAGAGTGGCAAGAAGAAAGCCATTTCTTAAAGATATCCATAAAAAGTGTTGTTTAAAGTTTGCCACAAGCCACCTGGGAGACACACCAAACATGTGGAAGAAGGTGCTCTGGTCAGATGAAACCAAAATTGAACTTTTTGGCAACAATGCAAAACGTTATGTTTGGCGTAAAAGCAACACAGCTGAACACACCATCCCCACTGTCAAACATGGTGGTGGCAGCATCATGGTTTGGGCCTGCTTTTCTTCAGCAGGGACAGGGAAGATGGTTAAAATTGATGGGAAGATGGATGGAGCCAAATACAGGACCATTCTGGAAGAAAACCTGATGGAGTCTGCAAAAGACCTGAGACTGGGACAGAGATTTGTCTTCCAACAAGACAATGATCCAAAACATAAAGCAAAATCTACAATGGAATGGTTCAAAAATCAACATATCCAGGTGTTAGAATGGCCAAGTCAAAGTCCAGACCTGAATCCAATCGAGAATCTGTGGAAAGAACTGAAAACTGCTGTTCACAAATGCTCTCCATCCAACCTCACTGAGCTCAAGCTGTTTTGCAAGGAGGAATGGGAAAAAATGTCAGTCTCTCGATGTGCAAAACTGATAGACATACCCCAAGCGACTTACAGCTGTAATCGCAGCAAAAGGTGGCGCTACAAAGTATTAACTTAATTAAGGGGGCTGAATAATTTTGCACGCCCAATTTTTCAGGTTTTGATTTGTTAAAAAAGTTTGAAATATCCAATAAATGTCGTTCCACTTCATGATTGTGTCCCACTTGTTGTTGATTCTTCACGAAAAAATACAGTTTTATATCTTTATGTTTGAAGCCTGAAATGTGGCAAAAGGTCGCAAAGTTCAAGGGGGCCAAATACTTTCGCAAGGCACTGTATGTTATATTTTATATTCTTCAAAGTAACCACCATTTGCCTTGACAATCTTGGCATTTTTTTAACCAGCTTCATGAGGAATGCTTTTCCAACAGTCTTGAAGGATTTCCCACATATGCTGAGCACTTGTTGGCTGCTTTTCCTTCACTCTGTAGACCAACTCATCCCAAACCATCTCAATTGGGTTGAGGTTGGGTGATTGTGGAGGCCAGGTCATCTGATGCAGCACTACATCACTCTCCTTCTTGGTCAAATAGCCCTTACACAGCCTGGAGGTTTGTTGGGTCATTGTCCTGTTGAAAAAATATATATAGTCACACTAAGCGCAAACCAGATGGGATGGCGTATCGCTGCAGAATGCTGTGGTAGCCATGCTGGTTAAGTGTACCTTGAATTCTAAATAAATCACAGACAGTTTCACCTGCAAAACACCCCCACACCATCACACCTCCTCCTTCATGCTTCACGGTGGGAATCACACATGCGGAGATCATCTGTTCACCTACTCTGCGTCTCACAAAGACACAGCGGTTGGAACCAAAAACTTCATATTTGGACTCATCAGACCAAAGGACAGATTTCCACCTGTCTCATGTCCATTGCTCATGTTTCTTGGCCCAAGCAAGTCTATTCTTCTTATTGTTGTCCTTTAGTAGTGGTTTCTTTGCAGCAATTCGACCATGATGGCCTGAGTCATGTAGTCTCCTCTGAACAGTTGATGTTGAGATGTGTCTGTTACTTGAACTCTGTGAAGCATTTATTTGGGCTGCAATTTCTGAGGTGCAGTTATCTTCTGTAAACCACCACTACCTTGTCACAACACAACTGATTATCTGAAATCCATTAATTAAGAAGGAAAGAAATTCCACAAATTAGCTTTTTAAACACATGTTAATTGAAATGAATACCGGGTGACTATCTCATGAAGCTGTTTGAGAGAATGCCAAGAGTGTGAAACCCTGGAATGAGTAGGTGTGTCCTAACTTTTGGCTGGTACTGTACACTCTGTACAAACGTTAGACACACCTGCTCTTTCCATGGAATAGACTGACCAGGTGAATCAAAGTGAAAGCTATGATCCCTTACTAATGTCACCGATTAAATCCACTTCAGTCAGTGTAGATGAATGGGAGGACACAGGTTAAATAATGATTTTTATGCCTTTAGACAATTGCGACATGGATTGTGTATGTGTGCCATTCAGAGGGTGAATGGGGTAGGTGCCGTGTGTACCGGTTTTAGTGTGTCAAGAACTGCAACGCTGCTGGGTATTTCACGCTCAACAATTTCCCGTGTTTATTAAGAATGGTCCACCACCCAAAGGACAGCCAGCCAACTTGGCACAACTGTGGAAAGCATTGGAGTCAACATGGGTCAGCATCCCTGTGGAACGCTTTAAACACCTTGTAGAGTCCATGCCCTGATGAATTGAGGCTGTTTTGATGGCAAAAGGGGGTGCAACTCAATATTAGGAAGGTGGTCCTAAAGTTTTTTACACTTGTTGTATTTACTGGTGTGTATTTTCCCGAACAATGTTTATTATACTTAACATTTTACATGAATGCCAGAATTTCTATTATATCCTCCAATATTCTTTATGTCTAACTTGTTGTGATATTTGGGGTGCTATACCATGTGGTTTAATGTAACTTAAAGGATTTGGGCATGCTTTTTGAAGCCTCATGCCTTAGCTCCAACAGAGATGCTAATGCTGGCTGTCGGGTAAGTAAAGGAAAATTAGACATATATTGAGTCAAAGTTTCTCAGGATCACCTCCTGAAGTGAATTGAATCACTTTTTGTCCGTAAAATTAGGTATGTTTCAAATGTTGGTGTACTGCCCCTTTAAACGGCAGTCATTTTTACTATATAAATATGACAACATTTATGTTTTCTTCACAATTATGAAATGTAATTATACTATAGTCAAATTATGGTAAAAATGTAGCTTTTTAGTACTAATGTGGATTCTACATTATATAAAAGATAAATGTATATTTTAGTTTTCCAGAACATGCAAATTAAATGTAATAACAGTCTGTTTGGTAAAAAAAAAAGATCACAAAAATGAATTACATGTCTACTGTTGTTTTGATAACAAATACATACATGTGTTGATGTGCTTGTTGCTTTTCTAATAGTTTCTCCTTGGGGTCAAAATGACCTCAGTTGCTGATCCACCTACGTGAAATATGATGGTAGGTTGAGGGAAATGGAATACGTAACATATCATACAAGATGGATGACGTTGTACACATTTTTCGAGGACACGCTTTGGTTTGCAAGTTTTACTTTCAAAACTACTCGCTGAAATTACCTCTGTAGCATCAATTTAATATCAGCCACACAGTAGTGTTGTTCTGACTGTAACCCACAGAGCCTTAAGTGACACATAAATATAGCTGGTCGTTGTGGTAATTACCACCAGCCCAACGTGAAGTCAACGACAACCAGACAGCAGCGAGCTAACGACCTTTAAGCCTGCTCTTAATAGATGTGCATTAATTAATCATACTGCCACTCACCATACTGCCTGCTGCTCCAGAACTGGGTTCAAATACTATTCGAAACCTTTCAAATGCTTAAGCTCTGCTTGATTGAGCTGGCCTGGCGCAATGGAACAAAAAGGAAAGTCGCAAGACTGCAAACCCCACCCACCTGGCACTCCAGGCAGGCTAGAGCTAATGCTAAAACCATTTCAAAGGCTTTCAATTGTATTTGAAACCAGATCTTCTCACTGCTGCTTAGAACAATACAACAATCACCTATAAAGGATGAAGATTGTAAGGCCAAGCTTCATGACTCACGCAGCTCTCCACCAATCAAAACATCTCCTGTGGTGGGAGTAAGTGATGTGTGATATTTAATGAGTAATTGAATGTCGGCAATCATCTGGAACTGTGGACACCTGAGTCGCTAGCCAACATCATATATCCCTGGATTTATTGACGCACTCAAAAAGGGTTGGTGAGGGCCGTTGGCACCTGAAAGAAAAACAAAATAGATTGTTGCTATTGGTAGGACACACCACTGATGTGGAGACACACCACTGATGTGGGAGACACACCACTGATGTGGGAGACACACCACTGATGTGGGAGACAAAATACTGATGTGGTAGACACACCACTGATGTGGGAGACACAATACTGATGTGGTAGACACAATACTGATGTGGGAGATACAACACTGATGTGGTAGACCAATACTGATGTGGGAGACACAACACTGATGTGGTAGACACAATACTGATGTGGGAGACACAATACTGATGTGGTAGACACAATACTGATGTGGTAGATACAACACTGATGTGGTTAGACACACCACTGATGTGGTAGATACAACCACTGATGTGGTAGAGAAACAAAACTGATGTGGGAGACACACCACTGCTGTGGTAGACACAATACTGATGTGGTAGATACAACACTTATGTGGTAGACACAAAACTGATGTGGTAGACACACCACTGATGTGGTAGACACAATACTGATGTGGTAGATACAACACTGATGTGGTAGACACAACACTGATGTGGTAGACACAACACTGATGTGGTAGACACAATACTGATGTGGTAGACACACCACTGATGTGGTAGACACAATACTGATGTGGTAGATACAACACTGATGTGGTAGACACAATACTGATGTGGTAGATACAACACTGATGTGGGAGACACAATACTGATGGGTAGACACACCACTGATGTGGGAGATACAACACTGATGTGGTAGACACAATACTGATGTGGTAGATACAACACTGATGTGGTAGATACAACACTGATGTGGTAGACACAACACTGATGTGGTAGATACACACTGATGTGGTAGATACAACACTGATGTGGTAGACACAATACTGATGTGGGTAGACACAATACTGATGTGGTAGACATAATACTGATGTGGGAGACACACCACTGATGTGGTAGACACAATACTGATGTGGTGATAGATACAATACTGATGTGGTAGACACAATACTGATGTGGTAGACACAATACTGATTGTTGAGATACAATACTGATGTGGTAGATACAATACTGATGTGGTAGGACACAATACTGATGTGGTAGAACACAATACTGATGTGGTAGATACAATACTGATGTGGTAGACACAATACTGATGTGGTAGACACAATACTGATTGGTAGATACACACTGATGTGGGAGATACAATACTGATGTGGTAGACACAATACTGATGTGGTAGACACAATACTGATGTGGTAGATACAACACTGATGTGGGAGACACAATACTGATGTGGGAGATACAACACTGATGTGGAGATGCAACACTGATGTGGTAGATACAACACTGATGTGGGAGACACAACACTGATGTGGGAGACACAACACTGATGTGGGAGATACAACACTGATGTGGGAGATACAACACTGATGTGGGAGATACAACACTGATGTGGGAGATACAACACTGATGTGGGAGACACAACACTGATGTGGGAGACACAACACTGATGTGGGAGACACAACACTGATGTGGTAGACACACCACTGATGTGGTAGACACAATACTGATGTGGTAGATACAACACTGATGTGGTAGACACAAAACTGATGTGGTAGACACACCACTGTTGTGGTAGACACAATACTGATGTGGTAGATACAACACTGATGTGGTAGACACACCACTGATGTGGTAGATACAACACTGATGTGGTAGACACAAAACTGATGTGGTAGACACACCACTGATGTGGTAGACACAATACTGATGTGGTAGATACAACACTGATGTGGTAGACACAAAACTGATGTGGTAGACACACCACTGATGTGGTAGACACAATACTGATGTGGTAGATACAACACTGATGTGGTAGACACACCACTGATGTGGTAGATACAACACTGATGTGGTAGACACAACACTGATGTGGTAGACACAACACTGATGTGGTAGACACAATACTGATGTGGTAGACACACCACTGATGTGGTAGACACAATACTGATGTGGTAGATACAACACTGATGTGGTAGACACAATACTGATGTGGTAGATACAACACTGATGTGGGAGACACAATACTGATGTGGTAGACACACCACTGATGTGGGAGACACAATACTGATGTGGTAGACACAACACTGATGTGGTAGACACAATACTGATGTGGTAGATACAACACTGATGTGGTAGATACAACACTGATGTGGTAGACACAACACTGATGTGGTAGATACAACACTGATGTGGTAGATACAACACTGATGTGGTAGACACAATACTGATGTGGTAGACACAATACTGATGTGGGAGATACAATACTGATGTGGTAGACACAATACTGATGTGGTAGACACAATACTGATGTGGTAGATACAACACTGATGTGGGAGATACAATACTGATGTGGTAGACACAATACTGATGTGGTAGACACAATACTGATGTGGTAGATACAACACTGATGTGGGAGACACAATACTGATGTGGGAGATACAATACTGATGTGGTAGATACAACACTGATGTGGGAGATACAATACTGATGTGGTAGACACAATACTGATGTGGTAGACACAATACTGATGTGGTAGATACAACACTGATGTGGGAGACACAATACTGATGTGGGAGATACAACACTGATGTGGGAGATACAACACTGATGTGGTAGATACAACACTGATGTGGGAGACACAACACTGATGTGGGAGACACAACACTGATGTGGGAGATACAACACTTATGTGGGAGATACAACACTGATGTGGGAGATACAACACTGATGTGGGAGATACAACACTGATGTGGGAGACACAACACAGATGTGGGAGACACAACACTGATGTGGGAGACACAACACTGATGTGGGAGACACAACACTGATGTGGGAGATACAACACTGATGTGGGAGACACAACACTGATGTGGGAGACACAACACTGATGTGGGAGACACAACACTGATGTGGGAGATACAACACTGATGTGGGAGACACAACACTGATGTGGGAGACACAACACTGATGTGGGAGATACAACACTGATGTGGGAGATACAACACTGATGTGGGAGACACAACACTGATGTGGGAGACACAACACTGATGTGTGAGACACAACACTGATGTGGGAGACACAACACTGATGTGGGAGATACAACACTGATGTGGGAGACACAACACTGATGTGGGAGACACAACACTGATGTGGGAGACACAACACTGATGTGGGAGATACAACACTGATGTGGGAGATACAACACTGATGTGGGAGACACAACACTGATGTGGGAGACACAACACTGATGTGGGAGACACAACACTGATGTGGGAGACACAACACTGATGTGGGAGATACAACACTGATGTGGGAGACACAACACTGATGTGGGAGATACAACACTGATGTGGGAGACACAACACTGACGTGGGAGATACAACACTGATGTGGTAGATACAACACTGATGTGGGAGACACAACACTGATGTGGGAGACACAACACTGATGTGGGAGATACAACACTGATGTGGGAGATACAACACTGATGTGGGAGATACAACACTGATGTGGGAGATACAACACTGATGTGGTAGACACAATACTGATGTGGGAGATACAACACTGATGTGGGAGATACAACACTGATGTGGGAGATACAACACTGATGTGGGAGATACAACACTGATGTGGGAGACACAACACTGATGTGGTAGACACACCACTGATGTGGGAGATACAGCACTGATGTGGGAGATACAACACTGATGTGGGAGATACAACACTGATGTGGGAGATACAACACTGATGTGGGAGACACAACACTGATGTGAGAGACACAACACTGATGTGGGAGATAACACACTGATGTGGGAGACACATCACTGATGTGGGAGATACAACACTGATGTGGGAGATACAACACTGATGTGGGAGATAAAACACAGATGTGGGAGATACAACACTGATGTGGGAGATACAACACTGATGTGGGAGATACAACACTGATGAGGGAGATACAACACTGATGTGGGAGACACAACACTGATGTGGGAGACACAACACTGATGTGGGAGATAACACACTGATGTGGGAGACACAACACTGATGTGGGAGACACAACACTGATGTGGGAGACACAACACTGATGTGGGAGACACAACACTGATGTGGGAGATAACACACTGCTGTGGGAGACACATCACTGATGTGGAGACACACCACTGATGTGGGAGATACAACACTGATGTGGAGACACAACACTGATGTGGGAGACACAACACTGATGTGGGAGATACAACACTGATGTGGAGATACAACACTGATGTGGGAGACACAACCTGATGTGGGAGACACAACACTGAGGTGGGAGATACAACACTGATGTGGGAGATACAACAATGTATTGGGAGATTACAACACTGATGTGGCGACCACAACACTGATGTGGGAGACACAACACTGATGTGGGAGACCAACACTGATGTGGGAGATACAACACTGATGTGGGAGATACAACACATGATGAGGAGACACAACACTGATGTGGGAGACACAACACTGATGTGGAGACACACACTGATGTGGGAGACACAACACTGATGTGGGAGATACAACACTGATGTGGGAGACACAACACTGATTGTGGGAGATACAACACTGATGTGGGAGACACAACACTGACGTGGGAGATACAAACACTGATGTGGTAGATACAACACTGATGTGGGAGACACAACACTGCATGTGGGAGACACACACTGATGTGGGAGATACAACACTGATGTGGGAGACACAACACTGATGTGGGAGACACAACACTGATGTGGGAGACACAACACTGATGTGGGAGATACAACACTGATGTGGGAGACACAACACTGATGTGGGAGACACAACACTGATGTGGGAGATACAACACTGATGTGGGAGATACAACACTGATGTGGGAGACACAACACTGATCGTGGTGAGACACACAACTGACTGTGGGAGACACAACACTGATGTGGGAGACACAACACTGATGTGGGAGATACAACACTGATGTGGGAGACACAACACTGATTGGGGAGACACAACACTGATGTGGAGACACAACACTGATGTGGGAGATACAACACTGATGTGGGAGAACAACACTGATGTGGGCAGACACAACACTGATGTGGGAGACACAACACTGATGTTGGGAGACACAACACTGATGTGGGAGACACAACACTGATGTGGGAGATACAACACTGATGTGGGAGACACAACACTGATGTGGGTAGATACAATCACTGATGTGGGAGACACAACACTGACGTGGGAGATACAACACTGATGTGGTAGATACAACAACTGATGTGGGAGACACAACACTGATGTGGGAGACACAACACTGATGTGGGAGATACAACACTGATGTGGGAGATACAACACTGATGTGGGAGATACAACACTGATGTGGGGAGATACAACACTGATGTGGTAGACACAATACTGATGTGGGAGATTACAACACTGATGTGGGAGATACAACACTGATGTGGGAGATACAACACTGATGTGGGAGATACAACACTGATGTGGGAGACACAACACTGATGTGGTAGACACACCACTGATGTGGGAGATACAGCACTGATGTGGGAGATACAACACTGATGTGGGAGATACAACACTGATGTGGGAGATACAACACTGATGTGGGAGACACAACACTGATGTGGGAGACACAACACTGATGTGGGAGATAACACACTGATGTGGGAGACACATCACTGATGTGGGAGATACAACACTGATGTGGGAGATACAACACTGATGTGGGAGATAAAACACAGATGTGGGAGATACAACACTGATGTGGGAGATACAACACTGATGTGGGAGACTACAACACTGATGAGGGAGATACAACACTGATGTGGGAGACACAACACTGATGTGGGAGACACAACACTGATGTGGGAGATAACACACTGATGTGGGAGACACAACACTGATGTGGGAGACACAACACTGATGTGGGAGACACAACACTGATGTGGGAGACACAACACTGATGTGGGAGATAACACACTGATGTGGGAGACACATCACTGATGTGGGAGACACACCACTGATGTGGGAGATACAACACTGATGTGGGAGACACAACACTGATGTGGGAGACACAACACTGATGTGGGAGACACAACACTGATGTGGGAGATACAACACTGATGTGGGAGATACAACACTGATGTGGGAGATACAACACTGATGTGGGAGACACAACACTGATGTGGGAGACACAACACTGATGTGGGAGACACAACACTGATGTGGGAGATACAACACTGATGAGGGAGACACAACACTGATGTGGGAGACACAACACTGATGTGGGAGACACAACACTGATGTGGGAGACACAACACTGATGTGGGAGATACAACACTGATGTGGGAGACACAACACTGATGTGGGAGATACAACACTGATGTGGGAGACTACAACACTGACGTGGGAGATACAACACTGATGTGGTAGATACAACACTGATGTGGGAGACACAACACTGATGTGGGAGGACACCAACACTGATGTGGGAGATACAACACTGATGTAGGAGATACAACACTGATGTGGGAGATACAACACTGATGTGGGAGATACAACACTGATGTGGTAGACACAATACTGATGTGGGAGATACAACACTGATGTGGGAGATACAACACTGATGTGGGAGATACAACACTGATGTGGGAGATACAACACTGATGTGGGAGACACAACACTGATGTGGTAGACACACCACTGATGTGGGAGATACAGCACTGATGTGGGAGATACAACACTGATGTGGGAGATACAACACTGATGTGGGAGATACAACACTGATGTGGGAGACACAACACTGATGTGGGAGACACAACACTGATGTGGGAGATAACACACTGATGTGGGAGACACATCACTGATGTGGGAGATACAACACTGATGTGGGAGATACAACACTGATGTGGGAGATAAAACACAGATGTGGGAGATACAACACTGATGTGGGAGATACAACACTGATGTGGGAGATACAAACACTGATGAGGGAGATACAACACTGATGTGGGAGACACAACACTGATGTGGGAGACACAACACTGATGTGGGAGATAACACACTGATGTGGGAGACACAACACTGATGTGGGAGACACAACACTGATGTGGGAGACACAACACTGATGTGGGAGACACAACACTGATGTGGGAGATAACACACTGATGTGGGAGACACATCACTGATGTGGAGACACACCACTGATGTGGAGATACAACACTGAGTGTGGAGATACAACACTGATGTGGGAGACACAACACGATGTGGGAGATACAACACTGATTTGGGAGGACACAACACTGATGTGGGAGACACAACACTGATGTGGGAGATAACACACTGATGTGGGAGGACACATCACTGATGTGGGAGATCCAACCTGATGTGGGAGACACACCACTGATGTGGGAGATACAACACTGATGTGGGAGATACAACACTGATGTGGGAGACACAACACTGATGTGGGAGATACAACACTGATGTGGGAGACACATCACTGATGTGGTAGACACACCCACTGATGTGGGAGACACATCACTGATGTGGGAGATACAACACTGCTGTGGGAGACACAATACTGATGTGGTAGACACAATACTGATGTGGTAGATACAATACTAATGTGGTAGATACAATACTGATGTGGTAGACACAATACTGATGTGGTAGACACAATACTGATGTGGTAGATACAATACTGATGTGGTAGACACAATACTGATGTGGTAGACACATACTGATGTGGTAGATACAACACTGATGTGGAGATACAATACTGATGTGGTAGACACAATACTGATGTGGTAGACACAATAATGATGTGGTAGATACAACACTGATGTGGGAGACACAATACTGATGTGGGAGATACAACACTGATGTGGTAGATACAACACTGATGTGGAGACACAACACTGATGTGGGAGACACAACACTGATGTGGGAGATACAACACTGAGTGGGAGACACAACACTGATGTGGAGACACAACACTGATGTGGGAGATACAACACTGATGTGGGAGATACAACACTGATGTGGGAGATACAACACTGATGTGGGAGATACAACACTGATGTGGTAGACACAATACTGATGTGGGAGATACAACACTGATGTGGGAGATACAACACTGATGTGGGAGATACAACACTGATGTGGGAGATACAACACTGATGTGGGAGACACAACATTGATGTGGTAGAACACCACTGATGTGGGAGATACAGCACTGATGTGGGAGATACAACACTGATGTGGGAGATACAACACTGATGTGGGAGATACAACACTGATGTGGGAGACACAACACTGATGTGGGAGACACAACACTGATGTGGGAGATAACACACTGATGTGGGAGACACATCACTGATGTGGGAGATACAACACTGATGTGGGAGATACAACACTGATGTGGGAGATACAACACAGATGTGGGAGATACAACACTGATGTGGGAGATACAACACTGATGTGGGAGATACAACACTGATGTGGGAGATACAACACTGATGTGGGAGACACAACACTGATGTGGGAGACACAACACTGATGTGGGAGATAACACACTGATGTGGGAGACACAACACTGATGTGGGAGACACAACACTGATGTGGGAGACACAACACTGATGTGGGAGATACAACACTGATGTGGGAGATACAACACTGATGTGGGAGACACAACACTGATGTGGTAGACACAATACTGATGTGGTAGATACAATACTGATGTGGTAGATACAATACTGATGTGGTAGACACAATACTGATGTGGTAGACACAATACTGATGTGGTAGATACAATACTGATGTGTTAGACACAATACTGATGTGGTAGACACAATACTGATGTGGTAGATACAACACTGATGTGGGAGATACAATACTGATGTGGTAGACACAATACTGATGTGGTAGACACAATACTGATGTGGTAGATACAACACTGATGTGGGAGATACAACACTGATGTGGGAGACACAACACTGATGTGGTAGACACACCACTGATGTGGGAGATACAGCACTGATGTGGGAGATACAACACTGATGTGGGAGATACAACACTGATGTGGGAGATACAACACTGATGTGGGAGACACAACACTGATGTGGGAGACACAACACTGATGTGGGAGATAACACACTGATGTGGGAGACACAACACTGATGTGGGAGATACAACACTGATGTGGGAGATACAACACTGATGTGGGAGATACAACACTGATGTGGGGAGATACAACACTGATGTGGGAGATACAACACTGATGTGGGAGATACAACACTGATGTGGGAGACACAACACTGATGTGGAGACACAACACTGATGTGGTAGATACAATACTGATGTGGTAGACACAATACTGATGTGGTAGACACAATACTGATGTGGTAGATACAACACTGATGTGGGAGATACAATACTGATGAAGTAGACACAATACTGATGTGGTAGACACACACTGATGTGGGAGATACAACACTGATGTGGGAGATACAACACTGATGTGGAGACACAACACTGATGTGGGAGACACAACCACTGATGTGGGAGATACCAACACTGATGTGGGAGATACAACACTGATGTGGGAGTACACAACACTGATGTGGGAGATACA